>NW_028321009.1:0-43366 GCF_062004578.1 Staurois parvus
GTGTTCGGACAGTTCTGGTGTCGTCTAGTCTTGTATGGTCAGCGGTGGTGTCAGTGGTCGGTGTTCGGACAGATTAAGTCATCTAGTCCTGTATGGTCAGCGGTGGTGTCAGTGGTCGGTGTTCGGACAGATTAAGTCATCTAGTCCTGTATGGTCAGCGGTGGTGTCAGTGGTCGGTGTTCGGACAGATTAAGTCATCTAGTCCTGTATGGTCAGCGGTGCTGTCAGTGGTCGGTGTTCGGACAGATTGGTGTCGTCTAGTCCTGTATGGTCAGCTGAGGTGTCTGTGGTTGGTGTTCGGACAGATTGGTGTCATCTAGTCCTGTATGGTCTCTGTGCTGTCAGTGGTCGGTGTTCGGACAGATTGGTGTCGTCTAGTCTTGTATGGTCTCTGTGCTGTCAGTGGTCGGTGTTCGGACAGATTGGTGTCGTCTAGTCCTGTATGATCTCTGTGGTGTCAGTGGTCGGTGTTCGGACAGATTAGTGTCTAGTCCTGTATGGTCTCTGTGGTGTCAGTGGTCGGTGTTCGGACAGATTGGTGTCGTCTAGTCTTGTATGGTCTCTGTGCTGTCAGTGGTCGGTGTTCAGACAGATTGGTGTCGTCTAGTCCTGTATGGTCAGCTGAGGTGTCTGTGGTCGGTGTTCGGACAGATTGGCGTCGTCTAGTCCTGTATGGTCAGCTGAGGTGTCTGTGGTCGGTGTTCGGACAGATTGGTGTCATCTAGTCCTGTATGGTCTCTGTGCTGTCAGTGGTCGGTGTTCGGACAGATTAGTGTCTAGTCCTGTATGGTCAGTGGTGGTGTCGGTGTTCAGACAGTTCTGGTGTCATCTAGTCCTGTATGGTCAGCTGAGGTGTCTGTTGTCGGTGTTCGGACAGATTGGTGTCATCTAGTCCTGTATGGTCAGCTGAGGTGTCTGTTGTCGGTGTTCGGACAGATTGGTGTCATCTAGTCCTGTATGGTCAGCTGAGGTGTCTGTGGTCGGTGTTCAGGCAGATTGGTGTCGTCTAGTCCTGTATGGTCAGTGGTGGTGTCGGTGTTCGGACAGATTGGTGTCATCTAGTCCAGTATGGTCAGCTGAGGTGTCTGTTGTCGGTGTTCAGGCAGATTGGTGTCGTCTAGTCCTGTATGGTCAGTGGTGGTGTCGGTGTTCGGACAGATTGGTGTCATCTAGTCCTGTATGGTCAGCTGAGGTGTCTGTGGTCGGTGTTCAGGCAGATTGGTGTCGTCTAGTCCTGTATGGTCAGTGGTGGTGTCGGTGTTCGGACGTGGAAGCGGTATCCTAACGGAAGTACCCAAGTACAGTCTGGGGACAGTTTCGTTACAGCCTTCCTCTGAAGAAGATTGTGAATGGACAATGATGGTCGCAGCTGAAGGCTGACAGTACTTTGGGAGGAAAGATTGGACTGAAGACAACCTTCGCTGTGAACATTTGGTAGTATGCTTGAAATGGCCTGGAGTTCCGAGACCCCTCAGGTAGAGACCACAGTAGTAAGAAGAAACATAGGCAAGAGTAGATGAGGCATTGGGATAGAAAGGAGGAGAAGGTAAGGCCTTCAGTGCCATGGGCAGGTCCCAGTAAGAAATGATGGCCTTGACTGGAAGTCTAACGTTCTTTGTTGCCCTGAGGAATTCCTCCACTATGGGGTGATCCTCAGCGAGAACCTCCTGCAAGAGAGCCGACACTGCTTCATTTGATGTCTTGTAACATAGACCTTTGTCCAAGATGGATTGGAGAAAATCGAGGATATTTTTGATGGAATGACGCTCCCAGCTCAATCTATGTTCCTTTTGCACCTCAACAAACATGTATGATACATTGACTTTGTGGAATTCTTAGTGTAGCACCCTCCCAGTGAGGTGCTTGGATGTGTGTAGTTGGGTTAGGCATAGCGGTGTTCCACTGCTTGCCAAAGAGGCTGTCAGGTAGATTCAATGCTGTGGTTGATGGGACTTTGCTCACTCCTAACGGGAAGTGTGCTATCTCCAGGCAGCCGGGACTTCATAAGTGTACAACTAAGAGATCAGCTAGATGTCCTCAGTGTGAAGAGTTCTGATTTTGGAGTATCCGACTACATTCTCCATCCCTATCTCCAGGCAGCCGGGACTTCATAAGTGTACAACTAAGAGATCAGCTAGATGTCCTCAGTGTGAAGAGTTCTGATTTTGGAGTATCCGACTACAATTCTCCATCCCTATCTCCAGTTCTACAATAAACTCCAAAACTTCCCCTAGACTGGTGATTGGAGACAACGGGCAGAAGTGTGCTTGTGGATTCGGCTGAAGAAATACACTGTGCGTGGCTGGCAGGCGGAAAAAGGGGAGCCCATGGAAAACATAAGTGGCTCCTTTGGGGGTAGATTAGTATAACCTGGGAGTGGAGGGATGCCATCAGTTGAAGGCTGGTTCCCCCCCTTATACATGTGTGGACCACCACAGTGCTGTAGCCAGCACGGGGCACAAGAAAGCAAACTGGAAGTACCTCCGCTTCTATACTGCACCCAGGAACACGCCAGCCGAGTGTAGATGGAGCACAAGGAGGCTGCCTGCAGGGTCAGAGGAAAGAACTAAAACAAGGACAGGGGCACCATAGAAGAAGAAATAAAGAGGCCTCCAAAAGCAACAAAAATACTGTCGTCCTGCCGTCCATGGTCTAGGCCTAATCTTCACCAGCACTGGGGTATTCCTATCAGATGTATACAGACCAAGGAATCTGCCACCAGGCAGGGCAGGGAAATGTAAACAAGCCAAGGAATCGTTGGGTACAATGTACACTGTTATGAGGGTTGTCCTGACAGGTCAAGGGGTGGGGTTGACCCACAAGTATGCTGACATGAGGTGAGCCAGGAAGTTTGGTTTGAGCAGTTCTGGTTCATCATTGCACTGTAAAGGTCAGGCAGTGTCACACAGGGAGGATGGGGTACTTCCTGATCTCTTGGATCAGCTTGCATCGTCTCATATTCCACCTGACAATCCTGGATATCAGGCAGTGCCAGCCAATCGTAGCCGTCAGGCAGTGCCAGCCAATCGTAGCCGTCAGGCAGTGCCAGCCAATCGTAGCCGTCAGGCAGTGCCAGCCAATCGTAGCCGTCAGGCAGTGCCAGCCGGTCTGAGATATCATCCTTCTGCTGGAGGTGACACCATGTGACCCGATGCAGCCGCCCTGTGGCTCAGGTGGTCAGTTTCTGTTGCAGAGATTCAGCATGGTTCCTGATGACAGCCACCATTTCCCAGCACCTTCTGTTTTTGGCAACGGGTGAAGGTGGGGACCTGGGGGGAGGGGGTCTGGTGTAATTTCCCTGCAGTGGCAGTGGCCCCCAGGCAGCCACAATGGGACTTTTCATGGTGTGCAGAAATTCAGGAAATAAGTGGAGGAATGTGGTTGGGCCGGTTCATCAGATACTGCAGGTGAAGTCTCCACTCCTCCAGGCACCAGCTGAGTGCTCATCATATGCCTGGGATCAGCCAACCAATCCGTTCAAGTCGTTGTCAGAACCAAAGCTGCGTTCAGCCCACAGTATTCACAACGATCGTCATCTTCTGTATACGACTCTATGATACTCTCTGGAGGAATTCATTCCCTAGATTCGGATTATTAGCATTTCATTCACCATCACACATACAATGACAGCTGACATCTGATTGGATGTCCATGGTAACACAGGCAACAGGAAAGATGGATGGCTTCTACCAGCCAGTAATGCCATCATACATGTAACAATCTGCATCCGAGGGGACTGGGAACATTTTGTAAATAGTGGGTGGAGTCTGATGAAGTAGGTGGAAAGTGGGTGGAGTCTGTCAAAGTATGTGTGGGGTAGTGGGAGGAGTCTGATGATGTAGCTGGAAAGTGGGTATGTGAATGATGGGAGAGTTGGACCATTCTGGAGCTCACACACAGGTCAGAAGTCTCACCAACGCCTCTGGGATGTCTGGAAAGTTCTTCTTCAAGTACTTGTAGCGGGCATAACGCAGCACATTGTACCAGGCGACGATTTCCTGTATCAGAGAAAAAATCCACAACAGTGACCTTAGAAATGTCTGGATTCTGCCCTACTCATCTCAGAAAATGCCTATCCATGCCTATGCAGGCCCAGGTCCCTCAGGATACAGGATGAGGAGTGCCATGTAATAGGCCCAGGGAGTCCCTCAGGATACAGGATGAGGAGTGCCATGTAATAGGCCCAGGTCCCTCAGGATACAGGATGAGGAGTGCCATGTAATAGGCCCAGGGAGTCCCTCAGGATACAGGATGAGGAGTGCCATGTAATAGGCCCAGGGAGTCCCTCAGGGTAGAGGATGAGGAGTGCCATGTAATAGGCCCAGGGAGTCCCTCAGGATACAGGATGAGGAGTGCCATGTAATAGGCCCAGGGAGTCCCTCAGGATACAGGATGAGGAGTGCCATATAATAGGCCCAGGGAGTCCCTCAGGATACAGGATGAGGAGTGCCATGTAATAGGCCCAGGGAGTCCCTCAGGGTAGAGGATGAGGAGTGCCATGTAATAGGCCCAGGGAGTCCCTCAGGATACAGGATGAGGAGTGCCATGTAATAGGCCCAGGGAGTCCCTCAGGATACAGGATGAGGAGTGCCATATAATAGGCCCAGGGAGTCCCTCAGGATACAGGATGAGGAGTGCCATGTAATAGGCCCAGGTCCCTCAGGATACAGGATGAGAAGTGCCATGTAATAGGCCCAGGGAGTCCCTCAGGATACAGGATGAGGAGTGCCATGTAATAGGCCCAGGTCCCTCAGGATACAGGATGAGAAGTGCCATGTAATAGGCCCAGGGAGTCCCTCAGGATACAGGATGAGGAGTGCCATGTAATAGGCCCAGGGAGTCCCTCAGGATACAGGATGAGAAGTGCCATGTAATACGCCCAGGTCCCTCAGGATACAGGATGAGGAGTGCCATGTAATAGGCCTTGGGAGTCCCTCAGGATACAGGATGAGAAGTGCCATGTAATAGGCCCAGGGAGTCCCTCAGGATACAGGATGAGAAGTGCCATGTAATAGGCCCAGGGAGTCCCTCAGGATACAGGATGAGAAGTGCCATGTAATAGGCCCAGGGAGTCCCTCAGGATACAGGATGAGAAGTGCCATGTAATAGGCCCAGGGAGTCCCTCAGGGTAGAGGATGAGAAGTGCCATGTAATAGGCCCTGGTCCCTCAGGGTTGAGGATGAGGAGTGCCATGTAATAGGCCCAGGGAGTCCCTCAGGATACAGGATGAGAAGTGCCATGTAATACGCCCAGGTCCCTCACGATACAGGATGAGGAGTGCCATGTAATAGGCCTTGGGAGTCCCTCAGGATACAGGATGAGAAGTGCCATGTAATAGGCCCAGGGAGTCCCTCAGGATACAGGATGAGAAGTGCCATGTAATAGGCCCAGGGAGTCCCTCAGGATACAGGATGAGAAGTGCCATGTAATAGGCCCAGGGAGTCCCTCAGGATACAGGATGAGAAGTGCCATGTAATAGGCCCAGGGAGTCCCTCAGGGTAGAGGATGAGAAGTGCCATGTAATAGGCCCTGGTCCCTCAGGGTTGAGGATGAGGAGTGCCATGTAATAGGCCCAGGTCCCTAAGGATGAGGAGTGCCATGTAATAGGCCCAGGGAGTCCCTCAGGGTAGAGGATGAAGACTGCCATGTAATAGGCCCAGGTCCCTCAGGATACAGGATGAGGAGTGCCATGTAATAGGCCCAGGGAGTCCCTAAGGATACAGGATGAGGAGTGCCATGTAATAGGCCCAGGGAGTCCCTCAGGATACAGGATGAGAAGTGCCATGTAATAGGCCCAGGGAGTCCCTCAGGATAGAGGATGAGGAGTGCCATGTAATAGGCCTAGGTCCCTCAGGGTAGAGGATGAGGAGGGTCATGTAATAGGCCCAGGGAGTCCCTCAGGATACAGGATGAGGAGTGCCATGTAATAGGCCCTGGTCCCTCAGGGTAGAGGATGAGGAGGGTCATGTAATAGGCCCAGGTCCCTAAGGATGAGGAGTGCCATGTAATAGGCCCAGGGAGTCCCTCAGGATACAGGATGAGGAGTGCCATGTAATAGGCCTAGGGAGTCCCTCAGGGTAGAGGATGAAGACTGCCATGTAATAGGCCCAGGTCCCTCAGGATACAGGATGAGGAGTGCCATGTAATAGGCCCAGGGAGTCCCTAAGGATACAGGATGAGGAGTGCCATGTAATAGGCCCAGGGAGTCCCTCAGGATAGAGGATGAGGAGTGCCATGTAATAGGCCTAGGTCCCTCAGGGTAGAGGATGAGGAGGGTCATGTAATAGGCCCAGGGAGTCCCTCAGGATACAGGATGAGGAGTGCCATGTAATAGGCCCTGGTCCCTCAGGGTAGAGGATGAGGAGGGTCATGTAATAGGCCCAGGTCCTTCAGGATAAGGAGTGCCATGTAATAGGCCCAGGGAGTCCCTCAGGGTACAGGATGAAGATTCCCATGTAATGAGTCCAGCAAGTCCCTCAGGATACAGGATGAGGAGTGCCATGTAGTAGGCAAAGGGAGTCCCTTAGGATACAGTATGAGGAGTGCCATGTGATGGGCCAGGATACAGAATGGGGAATATTGGGTCCAGGAGCTACCCAGGATACAGAATGGGGAATGTTGGGCCCAGGAGGTCCCTCAGGACACAGAATGGGGAATGTTGAACCCAGGAGGTCCCTCAGGACACAGAATGGGGAATGCTGGACCCAGGAGGTCCCTTGGGATACAGAATAAGTAATGTTGGGCCCAGGAGCTCCCCAGGACACAGAATGGGGAATGTTGGGCCCAGGAAGTCTCTCAGGATACAGAATAAGTAATGTTGGGTCCAAGAGCTCCCCAGGACACAGAATGAAGAATGTTGGGCCTAGGAGGTCCCTCAGGATACAGAATAGGTAATGTTGGGTCAAGGAGCTCCCCAGGACACAGAATGAAGAATGTTGGGCCTAGGAGGTCCCTCAGGATACAGAATAGGTAATGTTGGGTCAAGGAGCTCCCCAGGACACAGAATGAAGAATATTGGGCCCAGGAGGTCCCTCAGGATACAGTATGGGGGTTCTGGGTGAAGGAAGGCTGCATGACTACATAATCCCTAGAGCACAGCCAGACTTTCTGTATAAGAATCGTATATTGAAGAACACTGCAAGTTTTAATCCAGAAATCGTAGTACCTGGCCATCGTCATGGTAGACATAGATGCTGCGAGTGCGTGCGTCCTGAACACAGGTGACCTCCAGGCCGTGCTGGTGCTCGATGTTTCCCCCCTGGAACATGGCGTTCAAAGTTTGTATCGGGAACTTTCCTTTGGGACCCGATCTCTGCAGGAAGAGAAAATATTAACATACCCCACACTCACCCCCATACTCAGGCCCCTGGACTTTCATGGGATGTAAACACTAGAAGAGACACACAATGCTGCACATAAAACGTTTTTGGCTGACAAATGGAATTGTTTCAGATGTAGTCAGCGAGACTAGAGGGAACTGGAAGAATGGAGAGAGCAGCTGCCATATTGGAGGTCCTGTTGACTCCCAGTTGGGAACACTTATTTGGGACTGTAATGGGTCCTCGTTCCTGAACATGACAATCCCTACTCATAACACATACAGCCAACAAATGGCTAATATATTGTCCATACCAGGACCCAATTGTGGCCTGACAGATATGTGACAGTCCTTGGCATAATATGGTAGTCCCCAGTCTGAGAGGTGACACTCACTTTGTCCCCAGTGTAATATTTCAGGACTCCCTCGTTCTCAGAGTATACAAAGAGTCTCTTCTGGAACTGTCCATTGTCTCTTCCCTTCTTCCACAGGAAGCCTTCTTTATATTCTGGAGGAAGAAAATCGGAACAGGTCACCAATGTCCTCTCCTCCCCCCTGGGATCCCAGTCCTCTCTATAATATACAATTACCTACAGAGTAGACACAATCCTTCTCTCCTGTGAACTCCTTCCGCTCGTACTTCGCTCGGATCCACTGCTCCTTCAATACCCTGAAAGAACAAACGTAATCAGAAAATACAACACCCCCCCCCCCTTCCCGGCCCCCTGACCATGGAACACGTCACGTCTCTTTAACACCCCCTTGGAAGGAGTGGGGAAGGTCATGTGACCAGAGTCTGCAGTGCAACCACAAGAAATAAGCAGCCCTGTACTGTGAGTGTGGGACATCTCCATGGAGAACATACATGCAATCCTTCTCTGTTGGTCGGTAGTAGAATGGGGGCACACAGGCTTCATACTCATCCTTGGCTCTCAGATTTCCATGACTTCTCATGAACTGCAAGGCACAAACAGTACACTATGGTGAGCAGATGATCCTCCTCCTCCAATGTCCTCCACATGTGACCACATCCATGGAGAAGTGGGGCAGCCAGGCACACACACCTACCTCTATCAGGTCATGCTCCACGTAATCCAGCTGAGTTGATTTCACTCTGCCAATGGATGGTATCCGATGAACCCCAGAACACACCAGGCACACGAACACCCCAACATTGCAGGACACCCACACCGGGTCTGTAGAGAGAGGAAGACATATGATACCGATGAACCCCAGAACACACCAGGCACACGGACACCCCAACATTGCAGGACACCCACACCGGGTCTGTAGAGAGAGGAAGACATATGATACCGATGAACCCCAGAATACACCAGGCACACGGACACCCCAACATTGCAGGACACCCACACCGGGTCTGTACAGAGGAAGACACATGATACCGATGAACCCCAGAACACACCAGGCACACGGACACCCCAACATTGCAGGACACCCACACCGGGTCTGTACAGAGGAAGACACATGATACAGATGAACCCCAGAACACACCCGGCACACGAACACCCCAACATTGCAGGACACCCACACCGGGTCTGTAGAGAGAGGAAGACATATGATACCGATGAACCCCAGAACACACCAGGCACACGGACACCCCAACATTGCAGGACACCCACACCGGGTCTGTACAGAGGAAGACACATGATACCGATGAACCCCAGAACACACCAGGCACACGGACACCCCAACATTGCAGGACACCCACACCGGGTCTGTACAGAGGAAGACACATGATACCGATGAACCCCAGAACACACCAGGCACACGGACACCCCAACATTGCAGGACACCCACACCGGGTCTGTACAGAGGAAGACACATGATACCGATGAACCCCAGAACACACCAGGCACACGAACACCCCAACATTGCAGGACACCCACACCGGGTCTGTACAGAGAGGAAACCACATGATACCGATGAACCCCAGAACACACCCGGCACACGAACACCCCAACATTGCAGGACACCCACACCGGGTCTGTACAGAGGAAGACACATGATACCGATGAACCCCAGAACACACCAGGCACACGGACACCCCAACATTGCAGGACACCCACACCGGGTCTGTACAGAGGAAGACACATGATACCGATGAACCCCAGAACACACCAGGCACATGGACACCCCAACATTGCAGGACACCCACACCGGGTCTGTACAGAGGAAGACACGTGATACCGATGAACCCCAGAACACACCAGGCACATGGACACCCCAACATTGCAGGACACCCACACCGGGTCTGTACAGAAGAAGACACATGATACCGATGAACCCCAGAACACACCCGGCACACGAACACCCCAACATTGCAGGACACCCACACCGGGTCTGTACAGAGGAAGACACATGATACCGATGAACCCCAGAACACACCAGGCACACGGACACCCCAACATTGCAGGACACCCACACCGGGTCTGTACAGAGGAAGACACATGATACCGATGAACCCCAGAACACACCAGGCACACGAACACCCCAACATTGCAGGACACCCACACCGGGTCTGTACAGAGAGGAAACCACATGATACCGATGAACCCCAGAACACACCCGGCACACGAACACCCCAACATTGCAGGACACCCACACCGGGTCTGTACAGAGGAAGACACATGATACCGATGAACCCCAGAACACACCAGGCACACGGACACCCCAACATTGCAGGACACCCACACCGGGTCTGTACAGAGGAAGACACATGATACCGATGAACCCCAGAACACACCAGGCACATGGACACCCCAACATTGCAGGACACCCACACCGGGTCTGTACAGAGGAAGACACATGATACCGATGAACCCCAGAACACACCCGGCACACGAACACCCCAACATTGCAGGACACCCACACTGGGTCTGTACAGAGGAAGACACATGATACCGATGAACCCCAGAACACACCCGGCACACGAACACCCCAACATTGCAGGACACCCACACCGGGTCTGTACAGAGGAAGACACATGATACCGATGAACCCCAGAACACACCAGGCACACGGACACCCCAACATTGCAGGACACCCACACCGGGTCTGTACAGAGGAAGACACATGATACCGATGAACCCCAGAACACAACAGGCACACGGACACCCCAACATTGCAGGACACCCACACCGGGTCTGTACAGAGGAAGACACATGATACCGATGAACCCCAGAACACACCAGGCACACGGACACCCCAACATTGCAGGACACCCACACCGGGTCTGTAGAGAGAGGAAGACACATGATACCGATGAACCCCAGAACACACCAGGCACACGGACACCCCAACATTGCAGGACACCCACACCGGGTCTGTACAGAGGAAGACACATGATACCGATGAACCCCAGAACACACCAGGCACATGGACACCCCAACATTGCAGGACACCCACACCGGGTCTGTACAGAAGAAGACACATGATACCGATGAACCCCAGAACACACCCGGCACACGAACACCCCAACATTGCAGGACACCCACACCGGGTCTGTACAGAGGAAGACACATGATACCGATGAACCCCAGAACACACCAGGCACACGGACACCCCAACATTGCAGGACACCCACACCGGGTCTGTACAGAGAGGAAACCACATGATACCGATGAACCCCAGAACACACCCGGCACACGGACACCCCAACATTGCAGGACACCCACACCGGGTCTGTACAGAGGAAGACACATGATACCGATGAACCCCAGAACACACCAGGCACACGGACACCCCAACATTGCAGGACACCCACACCGGGTCTGTACAGAGGAAGACACATGATACCGATGAACCCCAGAACACACCAGGCACACGGACACCCCAACATTGCAGGACACCCACACCGGGTCTGTACAGAGGAAGACACATGATACCGATGAACCCCAGAACACACCAGGCACACGGACACCCCAACATTGCAGGACACCCACACCGGGTCTGTACAGAGGAAGACACATGATACCGATGAACCCCAGAACACACCCGGCACACGAACACCCCAACATTGCAGGACACCCACACCGGGTCTGTACAGAGGAAGACACATGATACCGATGAACCCCAGAACACACCAGGCACACGGACACCCCAACATTGCAGGACACCCACACCGGGTCTGTACAGAGGAAGACACATGATACCGATGAACCCCAGAACACAACAGGCACACGGACACCCCAACATTGCAGGACACCCACACCGGGTCTGTACAGAGGAAGACACATGATACCGATGAACCCCAGAACACACCAGGCACACGGACACCCCAACATTGCAGGACACCCACACCGGGTCTGTAGAGAGAGGAAGACACATGATACCGATGAACCCCAGAACACACCAGGCACACGGACACCCCAACATTGCAGGACACCCACACCGGGTCTGTACAGAGGAAGACACATGATACCGATGAACCCCAGAACACACCAGGCACATGGACACCCCAACATTGCAGGACACCCACACCGGGTCTGTACAGAAGAAGACACATGATACCGATGAACCCCAGAACACACCCGGCACACGAACACCCCAACATTGCAGGACACCCACACCGGGTCTGTACAGAGGAAGACACATGATACCGATGAACCCCAGAACACACCAGGCACACGGACACCCCAACATTGCAGGACACCCACACCGGGTCTGTACAGAGAGGAAACCACATGATACCGATGAACCCCAGAACACACCCGGCACACGAACACCCCAACATTGCAGGACACCCACACCGGGTCTGTACAGAGCGGAAACCACATGATACCGATGAACCCCAGAACACACCCGGCACACGGACACCCCAACATTGCAGGACACCCACACCGGGTCTGTACAGAGGAAGACACATGATACCGATGAACCCCAGAACACACCAGGCACACGGACACCCCAACATTGCAGGACACCCACACCGGGTCTGTACAGAGGAAGACACATGATACCGATGAACCCCAGAACACACCAGGCACACGGACACCCCAACATTGCAGGACACCCACACCGGGTCTGTACAGAGGAAGACACATGATACCGATGAACCCCAGAACACACCAGGCACACGGACACCCCAACATTGCAGGACACCCACACCGGGTCTGTACAGAGGAAGACACATGATACCGATGAACCCCAGAACACACCCGGCACACGAACACCCCAACATTGCAGGACACCCACACCGGGTCTGTACAGAGGAAGACACATGATACCGATGAACCCCAGAACACACCAGGCACACGGACACCCCAACATTGCAGGACACCCACACCGGGTCTGTACAGAGGAAGACACATGATACCGATGAACCCCAGAACACACCAGGCACACGGACACCCCAACATTGCAGGACACCCACACCGGGTCTGTAGAGAGAGGAAGACACATGATACCGATGAACCCCAGAACACACCAGGCACACGGACACCCCAACATTGCAGGACACCCACACCGGGTCTGTACAGAGGAAGACACATGATACCGATGAACCCCAGAACACACCAGGCACATGGACACCCCAACATTGCAGGACACCCACACCGGGTCTGTACAGAAGAAGACACATGATACCGATGAACCCCAGAACACACCCGGCACACGAACACCCCAACATTGCAGGACACCCACACCGGGTCTGTACAGAGGAAGACACATGATACCGATGAACCCCAGAACACACCAGGCACACGGACACCCCAACATTGCAGGACACCCACACCGGGTCTGTACAGAGAGGAAACCACATGATACCGATGAACCCCAGAACACACCCGGCACACGAACACCCCAACATTGCAGGACACCCACACCGGGTCTGTACAGAGGAAGACACATGATACCGATGAACCCCAGAACACACCAGGCACACGGACACCCCAACATTGCAGGACACCCACACCGGGTCTGTACAGAGGAAGACACATGATACACACATGCAGACAGGTACAGATACATGGATATCACACAGCACTTGTGAAGTCGGGATAATGGGGAGGCCAGGAGCACAGCATTCTCTGCATGATGGAGGGTCATGTGGACAGGTGATATCCCCATAGTGGGTGTAATCAGAAGGGTACAGAACAGCCAGGAGCAGAGTTATTTTCTACCTTATGGAGGGTCATGTCGTAAATATTTGGCAGTGGAGATGCAGCCAGGAGACAGGGTAGTACGGAGAGGCCCATGGACGGACAAGGGAGATGCAGCCAGGAGACGGGCAGTGCGGAGAAGCCCGAGGACGGACAAGGGAGATGCAGCCAGGAGACGGGCAGTGCGGAGAAGCCCGAGGACGGACGAGGGAGATGCAGCCAGGAGACAGGCAGTGCGGAGAAGCCCGAGGACGGACGAGGGAGATGCAGCCAGGAGACAGGCAGTGCGGAGAAGCCCGAGGACGGACGAGGGAGATGCAGCCAGGAGACAGGCAGTGCGGAGAAGCCCGAGGACGGACGAGGGAGATGCAGCCAGGAGACAGGCAGTGCGGAGAAGCCCGAGGACGGACGAGGGAGATGCAGCCAGGAGACAGGCAGTGCGGAGAAGCCCGAGGACGGACGAGGGAGATGCAGCCAGGAGACAGGCAGTGCGGAGAAGCCCGAGGACGGACGAGGGAGATGCAGCCAGGAGACAGGCAGTGCGGAGAAGCCCGAGGATGGACGAGGGAGATGCAGCCAGGAGACAGGCAGTGCGGAGAAGCCCGAGGACGGACGAGGGAGATGCAGCCAGGAGACGGGCAGTGCGGAGAAGCCCGAGGACGGACGAGGGAGATGCAGCCAGGAGACAGGCAGTGCGGAGAAGCCCGAGGACGGACAAGGGAGATGCAGCCAGGAGACAGGCAGTGCGGAGAAGCCCGAGGACGGATGGCATTGTGGAAGGTCAGGTGACCATTGTTCCCAGAAGCCCCCAGTGACGTCCCGGTCATGCACGGCTTGCACTCGGTAATGCCGGATCAGCAGCTTCACTTCTCTTTCACAACAATTCTATTTCAGGACGGGAAGAGGAAGTGCTACTGGTGACCACACAACTCCTAGATTGCCACATGGGTCAGTCCCTGGGGCCCAGCCAACCATGTGTGGCCCCCGGAAGAGGATTCACATCAGGGGCTTCCCACTGACATGGCTCTCAGGACAGACCCCATACTGATCCATCATGGTTATCCTCAGGCACCAGGGCAGGAGTTAGTTATTGTTTATACCTATACACCTATACTGGGATTATAGTATTGAGATGTATTAAAGGTTGTCATTTCCCATTTTTAATTAATATAAATTAATATAATATATTAGTATTAAAATTATTAGGACTCCGTAGTTTTAGGTCATTATATTTAGATTTCCCATATGATTAGTAAGGTCTCAAAATCATGTTCCCATTCAGTGACATGTGGCAGTAATGGTATAGGAGGACACCAAGAAAATGGCCACGGTTAGAATAAGGTTAGTCTTCTAGAAAATGGCGCGGGTACCGCCGAGTATGTACGAGGCGGGCCGCGATTGATGTGGGTGGAGAGGTCCGGTATAAAGGGAGGAACTGCGTCTGTCATGCGATACCCCGAGGAAGTCACCAGTTGTTAGTGACGTAACGCGTAGGTTTGCGAGTCCGCAGTTTCCGGTGCGCGGTGACGCACTTCCGGCGTGCGACGCCATCTTGCTATACCCAGGAAGTCCCAATTCACATGCAGTATACCCACACATCGGTGAGGAGGGAGGACTGCTGAGTAATGCGAGTTATGCTACTTCATATCTTTTAATAAAGGAGTCATTAATACTACACTTAGAGGGTGTTTTCTTTCTTGGCTCACTGGATTGGTGGCCATTGTTCTCCAGAGACACCTTGGCGGGAAATAGGAGGCTCATAAAGGAATCCAATGAGGGAGGGAAGTTGTTGGCCCATGTGATTTTAGGATCCAGGTTGATCCTGCAAGCCTGTTGGCCCTTAGGGGTCGCAGGGAGGAGGTGAGGAGGAAATCTAGCCACTGGAGAAGATTATGGCACAAATCACCAATTGATCATCACCGTATATTGCGTGAATTGATGTATCACTTGATGGACATTGTCTACATTGATTGGTAGAAGGATTATAGATTTTTCTGCACTTTTGATCTATATATTGGTTGTTACACTATTTGGTCACTATTTTGTTATTTTTAAGCACGATATTTATTTGAGACACTTGATTTATTTAAAGTGTGATCACTTGAGTTACATTTTTGATACATTATTATATATCATCATATAATCAATTTTAGTTGATGTTAGTTGTGGGGTTTTTATTAGATTTGTTATATGAATTAGTCACTTTTTTTGTATTTATATTTATTTATTTATTTTGAGCGCCACACTATTTGTTTATTGAATTGTTATCAGCAGCCTCTGAACCAAGCAGTACTGCCTCACCCACAGCAGTGATACAGGCGCTGAACCCACATTTCCAAGACCAGCAATGGCTGCAGGAGAGGACACACCTATACTGAAGATCAGGCTGCCTGCCTACCAGTAGGCAGGAGAGATGGGAACAATCAGAGGGCCCGGCTGGGGAGGACCCTGAATCCTGGACATCCATGGGGTTCAGAGGAGTCTGAATAAAGTGCAAAGATCCTTAGAAGAGGTGCGCCCGGCATCCCGAACCTTCCGATTCTGTGCTCAGGAGTAAGCCACGCCCCTCTATGGCAGAAAGTGATTAACCAATGAGCTGCCATAATCCCCCCCCCCCCAAAAAAAAAGAAAGAGAACAATGCCTGCAACATCCTGGCACTTGGAAGCTTGACACCATGCCAAGGAGACCACTACTCTGCAAACATCACAGAGATCAGCCAACATGCTGGAAAACTATCCCCAAATGGACTCCCCTCCCCCACAGAAATGTAATGATCAGACTGGATGGAGGATCTTCCTGTGTATGGAGCCTATGATCAGTAATTGATTCTCATTGTTTACACACTGCTGTAGGCTGATTGGCTACTCTGAGGGAAAAGCAGCCAATCCCTGACCGTCCAGTGGGAGAGAGGCATCTTATGTTGCTGGAAGTGACCATGTATTGAGGTGGTCCAGGGACTCGGAAATCCCCCTCTCTGCTTCCTGTCCAAAGACATCAAATCCCACTTCATATGAAGGCTTACAGGGGCCCACACCCGGGACCCTACGGTGGTATCATCCCCTGACCTGACCCTCCAACCCAACCCCCTACCCTCTAATCCTGTCCCCTACCCTGACCTAATCCCAACCCTCCAACCCGATCCCCTACCCTGACCTCACCCACCAACCCGATCCCCTACCCTGACCTCACCCTCCAACCCAATCCCCTACCCTGACCTCACCCTCCAACCCAATCCCCTACCCTGACCTCACCCTCCAACCCAATCCCATATCCTCTAATCCTGTCCCCTACCCTGACCTAATGCTAACCCTCCAACCCGATCCCCTACCCTGACCTCACCCTCCAACCCAATCCCCTACCCTGACCTCACCCTCCAACCCGATCCCCTACCCTCTAATCCTGTCCCCTACCCTGACCTAATCCTAACCCTCCAACACGACCCTCTACCCTGACCTCACCCTCCAACCCAATCCCCTACCCTGACCTCACCCTCCAACCCGATCCCCTACCCTGACCTCACCCTCCAACCCGATCCCCTACCCTGACCTCACCCTCCAACCCGATCCCCTACCCTGACCTCACCCTCCAACCCAACCACCTACCCTATAATTCTGTCCCCTACCCTGACCTAATCCTAACCCTCCAACCCGACCCTCTACCCTGACCTCACCCTCCAACCCAATCCCCTACCCTGACCTCACCCTCCAACCCAATACCCTACCCTGACCTCACCCTCCAACCCGATCCCATATCCTCTAATCCTGTCCCCTACCCTGACCTAATGCTAACCCTCCAACCCGATCCCCTACCCTGACCTCACCCTCCAACCCGACCCTCTACCCTGACCTCACCCTCCAACCACCTACCCTGACCTCACCCTCCAACCCGATCCCCTACCCTAACCTGACCCTCTAATCCTGTCCCCTACCCTGACCTAATCCTAACCCTCCAACCCGATCCCCTACCCTGACCTCACCCTCCAACCCAATCCCCTACCCTGACCTCACCCTCCAACCCAATCCCCTACCCTGACCTCACCCTCCAACCCAATCCCCTACCCTGACCTCACCCTCTAACCCAATCCCCTACCCTCACCCTCCAACCCAACCACCTACCCTCTAATCCTGTCCCCTACCCTGACCTAATCCTAACCCTCCAACCAGACCCTCTACCCTGACCTCACCCTCCAACCCGATCCCCTACCCTGACCTCACCCTCCAACCCGATCTTGTATCCTCTAATCCTGTCCCCTACCCTGACCTAATGCTAACCCTCCAACCCGA
Source organism: Staurois parvus (assembly GCF_062004578.1). Taxonomy (NCBI): domain Eukaryota; kingdom Metazoa; phylum Chordata; class Amphibia; order Anura; family Ranidae; genus Staurois; species Staurois parvus. The sequence goes on from NW_028321009.1 coordinate 17,722, forward strand.
TCCCCTACCCTGACCTCACCCTCCTACCCAATCCTCTACCCTGACCTCACCCTCCAACCCGATCCCCTACCCTGACCTCACCCTCCAACCCGATCCCCTACCCTGACCTGACCCTCCAACACGATCCCCTACCCTGACCTCACCCTCTAACCCTAACCTCTACCCTGACCTAACCCTCGAACCTGATCCCCTACCCTAACCTGACCCTCTAACCCAACCCCCTACCCTGACCTCACCCTCCAACCCAATCCCCTACCCTCTAATCCTGTCCCCTACCCTGACCTAATTCTAACTCTCCAACCCGATCCCCTACCCTGACCTCACCCTCCAACCCGATCCCCTACTCTAACCTGACCCTCTAACCCGATCCCCTACCCTGACCTCACCCTCTAATCCTATCCTCTACCCTGACCTCACCCTCCAACCCGATCCCCTACCCTAACCTGACCCTCCAACCCGATCCCCTACCCTAACCTGACCCTCCAACCCAACCCCCTACCCTGACCTCACCCTCCAACCCAATCCCCTACCCTGACCTCACCCTCCAACCCAATCCCCTACCCTGACCTCACCCTCCAACCCAATCCCCTAGCCTGACCTCACCCTCCAACCCAATCCCCTACCCTGACCTCACCCTCCAACCCAATCCCCTACCCTGACCTCACCCTCCAACCCAATCCCCTACCCTGACCTCACCCTCCAACCCAATCCCCTACCCTGACCTCACCCTCTAACCCAACCCCCTACCCTGACCTCACCCTCCAACCCAATCCCCTACCCTCTAATCCTGTCCCCTACCCTGACCTAATGCTAACCCTCCAACCCGATCCCCTACCCTGACCTCACCCTCCAACCCAATCCCCTACCCTGACCTCACCCTCCAACCCAATCCCCTACCCTGACCTCACCCTCCAACCCAATCCCCTACCCTGACCTCACCCTCCAACCCAATCCCCTACCCTGACCCCACCCTCCAACCCAATCCCCTACCCTGACCCCACCCTCCAACCCAATCCCCTACCCTGACCTCACCCTCCAACCCAATCCCCTACCCTGACCTCACCCTCCAACCCAATCCCCTACCCTGACCTCACCCTCCAACCCAATCCCCTACCCTGACCTCACCCTCCAACCCAATCCCCTACCCTGACCTCACCCTCCAACCCAATCCCCTACCCTGACCTCACCCTCCAACCCAATCCCCTACCCTGACCTCACTCTCCAACCCAATCCCTGGCCTATTCATAAGGGGAGTGGCCATGCAGGGACCTAGAAACCCCCCTCCCTGCCTCATACAGTCGGATCATTTCCCACGGACAGCTGTGTATGTGGTGGTTGGTGGGACAGGATGACACGTCTGATCTCATGATGTGTGTGGCGTGTGTGTATTAGTGTCTATGTATGTGGTGGTTGGTGGGACAGGATGACACGTCTGATCTCATGATGTGTGTGGCGTGTGTGTGTAATATGGTCTATGTATGTGGTGGTTGGTGGGACAGGATGACACGTCTGATCTCATGATGTGTGTGGCGTGTGTGTATTAGTGTCTATGTATGTGGTGGTTGGTGGGACAGGATGACACGTCTGATCTCATGATGTGTGTGGCGTGTGTGTAATATGGTCTATGTATGTGGTGGTTGGTGGGACAGGATGACACGTCTGATCTCATGATGTGTGTGGCGTGTGTGTAATATGGTCTATGTATGTGGTGGTTGGTGGGACAGGATGACACGTCTGATCTCATGATGTGTGTGGCGTGTGTGTAATATGGTCTATGTATGTGGTGGTTGGTGGGACAGGATGACACGTCTGATCTCATGATGTGTGTGGCGTGTGTGTAATATGGTCTATGTATGTGGTGGTTGGTGGGACAGGATGACACGTCTGATCTCATGATGTGTGTGGCGTGTGTGTAATATGGTCTATGTATGTGGTGGTTGGTGGGACAGGATGACACGTCTGATCTCATGATGTGTGTGGCGTGTGTGTAATATGGTCTATGTATGTGGTGGTTGGTGGGACAGGATTACACGTCTGATCTCATGATGTGTGTGGCGTGTGTGTAATATGGTCTATGTATGTGGTGGTTGGTGGGACAGGATGACACGTCTGATCTCATGATGTGTGTGGCGTGTGTGTAATATGGTCTATGTATGTGGTGGTTGGTGGGACCGGATGACACGTCTGATCTCATGATGTGTGTGGCGTGTGTGTAATATGGTCTATGTATGTGGTGGTTGGTGGGACAGGATGACACGTCTGATCTCATGATGTGTGTGGCGTGTGTGTAATATGGTCTATGTATGTGGTGGTTGGTGGGACAGGATGACACGTCTGATCACATGATGTGTGTGGCGTGTGTGTAACATGGTCTATGTATGTGGTGGTTGGTGGGACCGGATGACACGTCTGATCTCATGATGTGTGTGGCGTGTGTGTAATATGGTCTATGTATGTGGTGGTTGGTGGGACCGGATGACACGTCTGATCACATGATGTGTGTGGCGTGTGTGTAACATGGTCTATGTATGTGGTGGTTGGTGGGACCGGATGACACGTCTGATCTCATGATGTGTGTGGCGTGTGTGTAATATGGTCTATGTATGTGGTGGTTGGTGGGACAGGATGACATGTCTGATCTCATGATGTGTGTGGTGTGTGTGTAATATGGTCTATGTATGTGGTGGTTGGTGGGACAGGATGACACGTCTGATCACATGATGTGTGTGGCGTGTGTGTAACATGGTCTATGTATGTAGAATAGTTAAGTGCTGAATAAACAACAATTGCAGTAACAGCCCAGCCAGAGTCGCTGTCATCAGAAGGAAAGTGATTGTGCTGTGTGTGGCCTGCTGGTAGATAGGCAATGCATGGGAGGGCCTTACATCCCATACTGGGGGCACACGGGGGTCCGGGGGTCCATCTACCATAGGTCTGCCATGTGCTGCTCACATCATTATCAGAGTGTCCAAGAAAAGGGAAATACATGGTGTGACCGTGACAGACATGTGTGTGCCAACAGTACATGGAAGGTCCGTCCCAGCCAATCACAGCCACAGAACTCCACCAATTCACCTTCTCCATACACAATCACTTCACCTCCACTGTACAGGGAACACCAATACATTTCAACCAGACCAGGGACCTCAGCACAGGGATGGTGGGAGCCCCTCATAATGGGCACAGCAGGTGTACAGGGATGGTGGAAACCCCTCATAATGGGCACAGTGGGTGCACAGGGATGGTGGGAACCCCTCATAATGGGCACAGCAGGGGTACAGACCCGGGAACACAGCACAGGGATGGTGGGAAACCCCTCATAATGGGCACAGCGGGTGTACAGACCCGGGGACTCAGCACAGGGATGGTGGAAGCCCTCATAATGGGCACAGTGGGTGTACAGGGATGGTGGAAGCCCCTCATAATGGGCACAGTGGGTGTACAGACCCAGGGACTCAGCACAGGGATGGTGGAAGCCCCTCATAATGGGCACAGTGGGTGTACAGGGATGGTGGAAGCCCCTCATAATGGGTACAGTGGGTGTACAAACCCGGGAACTCAGCACAGGGAAGGTGGGAACCCCCCATAATGGGCACAGTGGGTGTACAGGGATGATGGGAACCCCTCATAATGGGCACAGCGGGTGTTCAGATCCGGGAATTCAGCACAGGGATGGTGGGAACCCCTCATAATGGGTACAGTGGGTGTACAAACCCGGGAACTCAGCACAGGGAAGGTGGGAACCCCCCATAATGGGCACAGTGGGTGTACAGGGATGATGGGAACCCCTCATAATGGGCACAGCGGGTGTACAGATCCGGGAATTCAGCACAGGGATGGTGGGAACCCCTCATAATGGGCACAGCGGGGGTACAGACCCGGGAACTCAGCACAGGGAAGGTGGGAACCCCCCATAATGGGCACAGTGGGGGTACAGGGATGATGGGAACCCCTCATAATGGGCACAGCAGGGGTACAGACCCGGGAACTCAGCACAGGGATGGTGGGAACCCCTCACAATGGTCACAGTATGTATACAGACCCCAGCAGTGAAGATCTCCTGTAATAGGGGGAGAAGAGCTGGTGAAATGCGTTCCTTGTTTTGTCTATGTATAGAGAGGGATGTCTCCTCTGGTGGTCACACAGGAAGATCTGTGACAGGTTGTGGTTGTGCGGGTTTCCACAGATCCTCCACATCCTGAAAAATGTGGCCATGGAGGGGCCACATCCATGTAGTGGGGGGGGGGAGGACAGGAGACCTATCAGAGCCCAGGGGGAGACGGCACACATCCCCACATTACCTGAACCTGCCCGTACCTGGCTGTCCACAGTCCGCACACTGAGAGTTCTCTGGAAGACGTAGAAGTTCCAGAACTTTCTGACTGCGATCCGCCATCCTCCTATCCATGTATGTCAGAGAGAACGTCCAGCCGTGTCCCCAGCCGTGTCATGCAGCCGAGTGTCACCGATCTATGTGAGCAAACAGACAAGTCACCAAAACTTGTACTCAATGCCAAGTCCCCTCCCTGAGTGTGACAGCAGCAGGCAGACCCGACTAACACACATTTCCCTTTTCTAGGTCAATGACACACAGCCTCCAAGAGGGAGAGAGAGAGGGGGGGACAGGAGAGGGGGAGAGAGAGAGAGACGGGGGGGGCAGGAGAGGGGGAGAGAGAGAGAGACGGGGGGGACAGGAGAGGGGGAGAGAGAGAGAGACAGGGGGGGGCAGGAGAGGGGGAGAGAGAGAGAGAGACAGGGGGGGGGGCAGGAAAGGGGGAGAGAGAGAGAGACAGGGGGGGGCAGGAAAGGGAGAGAGAGAGAGACAGAGAGAGGGGGGGCAGGAAAGGGGGAGAGAGAGAGACAGAGAGAGGGGGGGCAGGAAAGGGGGAGAGACACAGAGAGGGGGGGGGGCAGGAAAGGGGGAGAGAGAGACAGAGAGAGAGGGGGGGGGGACAGGAGAGGGGGAGAGAGAGAGAGACGGGGGGGGGGCAGGAGAGGGGGAGAGAGAGAGAGAGAGAGAGGGGGGGGCAGGAGAGGGGGAGAGAGAGAGAGGGGGGGGCAGGAGAGGGGGAGAGAGAGAGAGAGGGGGGGCAGGAGAGGGGGAGAGAGAGAGAGAGAGGGGGGGGGGCAGGAGAGGGGGAGAGAGAGAGAGGGGGGGGGCAGGAGAGGGGGAGAGAGAGAGAGAGGGGCAGGAGAGGGGGAGAGAGACAGAGAGAGGGGGGGGGCAGGAGAGGGGAGAGAGAGAGAGGGGGGGGGCAGGAGAGAGGGAGAGAGAGAGAGAGAGGGGGGGGGGCAGGAGAGGGGGAGAGAGAGAGAGGGGGGGGGCAGGAGAGGGGGAGAGAGAGAGAGAGGGGGGGGGCAGGAGAGGGGGAGAGAGACAGAGAGAGGGGGGGGCAGGAGAGGGGGAGAGAGAGAGAGAGAGGGGGGGGCAGGAGAGGGGGAGAGAGAGAGGGGGGGGGCAGGAGAGGGGGAGAGAGAGAGAGAGGGGGGGGCAGGAGAGGGGGAGAGAGACAGAGAGAGGGGGGGGCAGGAGAGGGGGAGAGAGAGAGAGGGGGGGACAGGAGAGGGGGAGAGAGAGACACAGGGGGGGGACAGGAGAGGGGGAGAGAGAGAGAGAGGGGGGGGCAGGAGAGGGGGAGAGAGAGAGACAGAGAGAGGGGGGGGCAGGAAAGGGGGAGAGAGACACAGAGAGAGGGGGCAGGAAAGGGGGAGAGAGAGACACAGGGGGGGGCAGGAAAGGGGGAGAGAGAGAGACACACAGAGGGGGGGGGCAGGAGAGGGGGAGAGAGAGAGACAGGGGGGCAGGAAAGGGGGAGAGAGAGACAGAGAGAGGGGGGGCAGGAAAGGGGGAGAGACACAGAGAGAGGGGGGCAGGAAAGGGGGAGAGAGACAGAGAGAGGGGGGGCAGAGAGAGAGAGACAGGGGGGGCAGGAAAGGGGAGAGAGACACAGAGAGAGGGGGCAGGAAAGGGGGAGAGAGAGACACAGGGGGGGGCAGGAAAGGGGGAGAGAGAGAGACACAGAGGGGGGGGGCAGGAGAGGGGGAGAGAGAGAGACAGGGGGGGCAGGAAAGGGGGAGAGAGACAGAGAGGGGGGGCAGGAAAGGGGGGAGAGAGAGACACAGGGGGGGGCAGGAAAGGGGGAGAGAGAGAGACACAGAGGGGGGGGGCAGGAGAGGGGGAGAGAGAGAGACAGGGGGGGGCAGGAAAGGGGGAGAGAGAGAGACAGAGAGAGAGGGGGGTGGCAGGAAAGGGGGAGAGACACACAGAGAGGGGGGCAGGAAAGGGGGGGAGAGGGGGGGGGCAGGAAAGGGGGGGAGAGACACAGAGAGAGGGGGCAGGAAAGGGGGAGAGAGAGAGACAGGGGGGGCAGGAAAGGGGGAGAGAGAGACACAGAGGGGGGGCAGAAAAGGGGGAGAGAGACACAGAGGGGGGGCAGGAAAGGGGGAGAGAGAGAGACAGAGAGAGGGGCAGGAGAGGGGGAGAAAGAGCGAGAGGGGCAGGAGAGGGGGCAGAAGAGAGGAGGGGGGCAGGAGAGGGGGAGAGAGAGAAAGAGGGACAGGAAAGGGGGAGAGAGGGACAGGAAAGGGGGGGAGAGAGAGACAGAAACACAGGAAAGGGGGGGGGGAGAGACACAGAGCAGGACAGGAAATGGGGGGGGGGAGAGGGACGAGAAAGGGGGAGAGAGAGAAAGGGACGAGAAAGGGGGAGAGGGACAAGAAAGGGGGAGAGAGGGACAAGAAAGGGGGAGAGAGAGAGGGACAAGAAAGGGGGAGAGAGAGAGGGACAAGAAAGGGGGAGAGAGAGAGGGACAAGAAAGGGGGAGAGAGAGAGGGACAAGAAAGGGAGAGAGAGAGAGGGGGGGGCAAGAAAGGGAGAGAAAGAGAGAGAGACAAGAAAGGGGAGAGAGGGGGGACAAGAAAGGGGGGAGGGACAAGAAAGGGGGGAGAGAGAGAGGGGGGCAGGAAAGGGGGAGAGAGGGGGAGGAAAGGGGGAGAGAGACAGAGGGACAGGAAAGGGGGAGAGACAGAGAGAGGGACAGGAGAGGGGGACGAGAGAGGGGGGGGGAGAGAGGGGGAGAGGGGGGGAAGAGAGAGAGGGGGGCAGGAAAGGGGGAGAGAGGGACAGGAAAGGGGGAGAGAGGGAGGGGGAGAGAGGGACAGAGACACGGGAAAGGGGGAGAGAGGGAGGGGGAGAGACACGGGAAAGGGGGGGGGGGAGAGAGAGACAGAGGGACAGGAAAGGGGGGGAGAGAGGGGCAGGAAAGGGGGGGGGACAGAGAGGGAGGGGGGAGAGAGACAGAGAGGGACAGGAGAGGGGGGGGGAGAGACAGAGAGGGGGAACAGGAGAGGGGGGAGAGAGAGACAGAGGGGGGGGCAGGAAAGGGGGGGAGAGAGACAGAGAGGGGCAGGAAAGGGGGGAGAGAGAGAGAGAGACAGGCAAGGGGGGGAGAGAGGGGGGGGGGCAGGAAAGGGGGGGGGAGACAGAGAGGGGCAGGAAAGGGGGGAGACAGAGAGGCGGGAAAGGGGGGGGGAGACAGAGGGACAGGAAAGGGGGGGAGACAGAGGGACAGGAAAGGGGGGGAGAGAGAGGGGCAGGAAAGGGGGGGGAGAGACAGAGAGGGACAGGAGAGGGGGAGAAAGAGAAGGGGAGAGCAGGGGGTGAGAGAGAAGCATGTTACAATGTATTTATTGGGAATGGATGAGTTCAGGGTGATGGGCAGTGTTCGTTTTCTGCCACCACCATGTTTCACGGTGGGGATGGTGTGTTCAGGGGGATGGGCAGTGTTAGTTTTCCCCCACACATAATGTTTTCCTTTTAGGCAGTAAAGTCCCATGTTGGTCTCCTCTGACCAGAGCCCCTTCTTCCACACGTTTGCTGTCCCCCCACATGGCTTCTCACAAACTGCAGACGGGACTTCTTCTGGCTTTCCTCCAACAATGGCTTCTTCTTGTCACTCTTCCATAAAGGCAGATTTGTGGAGTGACGACTAATAGTTGTCCTGAGGACAGATTCTCCCACCTGAGCTGTGGATCTCTGCAGCTCCTCCACAGTTCCCATGAGCCTCTTGGCTGCTTCTCTGATGAATGCTCTCCTTGCCCGGCCGGTCAGTTTAGGTGGACGGCCACATCTTGGTAGGCTGGCAGTTGTGCCGTACTCCTCCCATGTTCGGATGATGGATTGAACACAGTGCTCCGCGAGATGGTCAAAGCTTGGGATATCATTTTATACCCTAACCCTGCTTTACACTTCTCCACAACTTTATCCCTGACCCGCCTGGTGTGTTCCTTGGCCTTCATGATGCTGATTGGTCACTAATGTTCTCTAACAAACCTCCTGAGGGGTTTACAGAACAGCTGGATTTATATTGAGATCACATGACACACAGGGGGACTCTATGTACTAATCAGGTGACTTCTGAAGGCAATTGGTTCCACTAGATTGTAGTTAGGGGGATCAGAGTAAAGGGGCTGAATACAAATGTCCCCCACACTTCTCACAGATTTATTGGTTACAAATGTTGGAAACCATTTCTCATTTCCTTCCACTTCACAATGATGGGCCACTTTGTGTCCGTCCATCACATCCAATCCCAATACAATACATTGTAACGTGACAACATGGGGGGGGATACATTGTAACATGACAACATGGGGGGGGGATACATTGTAACATGACAACATGGGGGGGGGATACATTGTAACATGACAACATGGGGGGGGGATACATTGTAACATGACAACATGGGGGGGGGATACATTGTAACATGACAACATGGGGGGGGGGGGATACATTGTAACATGACAACATGGGGAGGGGATACATTGTAACATGACATGAGGTGGGATACATTGTAACATGACAACACGGGGGGGGATACATTGTAACATGACAACACGGGGGGGGATACATTGTAACATGACAACATGGGGGGTGGGATACATTGTAACATGACAACACGGAGGGGGGGGGAATACATTGTAACATGACAACACGGGGGGGGATACATTGTAACATGACATGAGGTGGGATACATTGTAACATGACAACACGGAGGGGATACATTGTAACATGACAACACGGGGGGGGGGATACATTGTAACATGACATGAGGTGGGATACATTGTAACATGACAACACGGGGGGGGGATACATTGTAACATGACAACACGGAGGGGGGGGGGGAATACATTGTAACATGACAACACGGGGGGGGGGATACATTGTAACATGACAACATGGGGGGGGGGGGTATACATTGTAACATGACATGAGGTGGGATACATTGTAACATGACAACACGGGGGGGATACATTGTAACATGACAACACGGGGGGGGATACATTGTAACATGACAACACGGGGGGGGGGGGATACATTGTAACATGACATGAGGTGGGATACATTGTAACATGACAACACGGAGGGGGGGGGAATACATTGTAACATGACAACACGGGGGGGATACATTGTAACATGACAACATGGGGGGGGTATACATTGTAACATGACAACATGGGGGGGGGGGTATACATTGTAACATGACATGAGGTGGGATACATTGTAACATGACAACACGGAGGGGGGGGGGAATACATTGTAACATGACAACACGGGGGGGGGGATACATTGTAACATGACAACATGGGGGTGATACATTGTAACATGACAACATGGGGGGGGGATACATTGTAACATGACATGAGGTGGGATACATTGTAACATGACAACACGGGGGGGGGATACATTGTAACATGACATGAGGTGGGATACATTGTAACATGACAACACGGGGGGGATACATTGTAACATGACAACACGGGGGGGGGGATACATTGTAACATGACATGAGGTGGGATACATTGTAACATGACAACACGGAGGGGGGGGGGGGAATACATTGTAACATGACAACACGGGGGGGGGATACATTGTAACATGACAACATGGGGGGGGGGATACATTGTAACATGACATGAGGTGGGATACATTGTAACATGACAACATGGGGGACATTTCAGGGGGGGGGAGGGGAATACATTGTAACATGACAACATGGGGGACATTTCAGGGGGGGGGGGGAATACATTGTAACATGACAACATGGGGGGGCATTTCAGGGGGGAGGGGAATACATTGTAACATGACAACATGGGGGGATACAATGTAACATGACAACATGGGGGTCATTTCGGGGGGGGGGGGGATACATTGTAACATGACAACATGGGGGACATTGGGGGGGGAGGGAAATACATTGTAACATGACAACACGGGGGGATACAATGTAACATGACAACATGGGGGACATTGGGGGGGGGGGGAACTTTCTCAAGGCACTGTAGAGAAGGGTAGAGCAGGGAGGTAGAGAGGGGCAGAGCGGAGAGATAGAGGGCTGATCCCCCCCAGACTCTATCACCCTCTATGGAGGAGCCCTCTCCTACCCGTTGCCCCCTCGGAGAACTGAGCCCCCCCAGTCTCTATCACCCTCTTTGGGGGGAGAACCAATCGAACACCCCACGCTCCTCACTTTAAACACGCCCATTTTGGCTCCTTATATAGGGCGTGTCCTGCCGCCACAGTCCCGCCCACAAGAGGCGGGCTAACGACGTTCAGGAGTAGCGGCAATCATTGACGTCATCAATCAGCGCCTCCATGCTGGTATCCCGGAAAGCTCTCACCGCCGTCACCGCTACCGGTAATGACTCTCCTCCCCTTATTACACGTCACAACAGTCGACCAATCGGATGGTAGACCGTGCAGTGAGCAGGTGGTGTCGGTCTGCCCCTACCGGTGGGGTCACCGGGCCCAGCACCGTGTCCGTGATATGTATGACCCTGGAAATGTCCCACACATCGCCCCTCCCCCACAGATACATGACAAGGGGTCACCCCAGTGTCTCCACCTCCCATGTGGGGTCACCCTGCTTCTGCAGCGGCATCAGGCACCGACCTACAGTACCCTCCTCATCCCTCAACACATATCACTTACCCAGGTTCTGGGGAGTCAGCTCTGCACCCTGTCTGTATTACATCAGGCCCTGGCCCCGTGTCACCATATGTGTGCGGGCTTAAAGGGATGAAGTGGCAACCGTACGCTGACATCCCCCCGCCTCCTCCATACGGCATCGGGCACTGACATCACCTCTCCTCCATACGGCATCGGGCACTGACATCACCTCTCCTCCATAGGGCATCGGGAGCTGACATCCCCCCGCCTTCTCCATACGGCATCGGGCGCTGACATCGCCTCTCCTCCATACGGCATCGGGCACTGACATCACCTCTCCTCCATAGGGCATCGGGAGCTGACATCCCCCCGCCTTCTCCATACGGCATCGGGCACTGACATCACCTCTCCTCCATACGGCATCGGGCACTGACATCACCTCTCCTCCTCCATACGGCATCGGGCACTGACATCACCTCTCCTGCATAGGGCATCGGGAGCTGACATCCCCCCGCCTTCTCCATACGGCATTGGGCACTGACATCACCTCTCCTCCATACGGCATTGGGCACTGACATCACCTCTCCTCCATACGGCATCGGACGCTGACATCACCCTGCCTTCTCCATACGGAATCGGGCGCTGACATCACCTCTCCTCCATACGGCATCGGGCGCTGACATCCCCCCGCCTCCTCCATACGGCATTGGGCACTGACATCACCTCTCCTCCATACGGCATCGGGCACTGACATCACCTCTCCTCCATACGGCATCGGACGCTGACATCACCCTGCCTTCTCCATACGGAATCGGGCGCTGACATCACCTCTCCTCCATACGGCATCGGGCGCTGACATCCCCCCGCCTCCTCCATAGGGCATCGGGCGCTGACATCCCCCCGCCTCCTCCATAGGGCATCGGGCGCTGACATCCCCCCGCCTCCTCCATAGGGCATCGGGCGCTGACATCCCCCCGCCTCCTCCATAGGGCATCGGGCGCTGACATCCCCCCGCCTCCTCCATAGGGCATCGGGCGCTGACATCCCCCCGCCTCCTCCATAGGGCATCGGGCGCTGACATCCCCCCGCCTCCTCCATAGGGCATCGGGCGCTGACATCCCCCCGCCTCCTCCATAGGGCATCGGGCGCTGACATCCCCCCGCCTCCTCCATAGGGCATCGGGCGCTGACATCCCCCCGCCTCCTCCATAGGGCATCGGGCGCTGACATCCCCCCGCCTCCTCCATAGGGCATCGGGCGCTGACATCCCCCCGCCTCCTCCATAGGGCATCGGGCGCTGACATCCCCCCGCCTCCTCCATAGGGCATCGGGCGCTGACATCCCCCCGCCTCCTCCATACGGCATCAGGCGCTGACATCCCCCCTCCTTCTCCATACGGTATTGGGCACGGACATTCCCCCGCCTTCTCCATATGGCATTGGGCACTGACATTATCCTTCCTTTACTATGCATCATTGAGTACTGACATCACCCCGCCTTCTCCATACGGCATCGGGCACTGACATCACCCCGCCTTCTCCATACGGCATCGGGCACTGACATCCCCCCTCCTTCTCCATACGGCATTGGGCACTGACATCCCCCCTCCTTCTCCATACGGCATTGGGCACTGACATCCCCCCTCCTTCTCCATACGGCATTGGGCACTGACATCCCCCCTCCTTCTCCATACGGCATTGGGCACTGACATCCCCCCTCCTTCTCCATACGGCATTGGGCACTGACATTCCCCCGCCTTCTCCATACAGCATTGGGCACTGACATTATCCTTCCTTTACTATGCATCATTGAGTACTGACATCACCCCGCCTTCTCCATACGGCATCGGGCACTGACATCACGCCTTCTCCATACGGCATCGGGCACTGACATCACACCTTCTCCATACGGCATCGGGCACTGACATCACCCCGCCTTCTCCATACGGCATCGGGCACTGACATCACCCCGCCCTTCTCCATACGGCATCGGGCACTGACATCACCCCGCCCTTCTCCATACGGCATCGGGCACTGACATCACCCCGCCCTTCTCCATACGGCATCGGGCACTGACATCACCCCGCCCTTCTCCATACGGCATCGGGCACTGACATCACCCTGCCTTCTCCATACGGCATCGGGCACTGACATCCCCCCTCCTTCTCCATACGGCATTGGGCACTGACATCCCCCCTCCTTCTCCATACGGCATTGGGCACTGACATCCCCCCTCCTTCTCCATACGGCATTGGGCACTGACCTTCCCCCGCCTTCTCCATACGGCATCGGGCACTGACATCCCCCCTCCTTCTCCATACGGCATCGGGCACTGACATCCCCCCTCCTTCTCCATACGGCATCGGGCACTGACCTTCCCCCGCCTTCTCCATACAGCATTGGGCACTGACATTATCCTTCCTTTACTATGCATCATTGAGTACTGACATCACCCCGCCTTCTCCATACGGCATCGGGCACTGACATCACGCCTTCTCCATACGGCATCGGGCACTGACATCACACCTTCTCCATACGGCATCGGGCACTGACATCACCCCGCCTTCTCCATACGGCATCGGGCACTGACATCACCCCGCCTTCTCCATACGGCATCGGGCACTGACATCACCCCGCCCTTCTCCATACGGCATCGGGCACTGACATCACCCCGGCCTTCTCCATACGGCATCGGGCACTGACATTACCTTACATTCAGCATAGAACACTTGATGCTGACATAATGCCCTATCCATGCAGCCCTGCCACTCTCCTGCTGTTTCTGTCTTCCAGGGAGACAACTGACCAGGTGGTCATGTCCTTTCACCAGGGTAAAGCAGCGGCCAGTACACTCTTCCTGCTCTCTGGGCCGTCAGGTCACTCTACAGGAAGTGAGCTCATTGGAGGAGAATGTGAAGAGCAGTCTGGACAAGGACCTACACTCTGGAGCAGAGAGACGTCCTCCTGCGTTTATTAAACTCTGCTTCAGAGAGCAAGCTGGAATGTGTGAAGGAGTTGAAGGGAAAGACAGCGGCCAGCATTGTGCAGTACCGTGAACAGTACGGCCCTTTCCCAGACCTGGCCTCCCTGCAGCAGCTTTCTTTCCAGCCCGCCTTTATCCACAAACTTTGTCAATCCATGCTGAGCCTCCATGACAGAACTGACCCCAAAATTGTGGCCAAATTTCTAAAGCCGGATATCCCTGTCTGTAGGCTGCAGGTAAGAGGACAGGGGAGATATAGCCATCGCCACTAGAGAGCATCAGCTGTACCGACGGCTCCTCACCCCTTTGAAGGCGTCAGTTGTAGTGCCGACTTCTCCACCCCTAGAGGACATCATTTGTAGTGCTAGATCCTTCACACTCACCCCTAGAGGTCATCAGCTATAGTGCCAACACCTCCACCCCTAGAGGACATCACTTGTAGTACTAGATCCTTCACACTCACCCCTAGAGGTCATCAGCTATAGTGCCAGTTCTTCCACCCCTAGAAGGCATCAGTTGTAGTGCCGACACCTCCACCCCTAGAGGACATCATTTGTAGTGCTAGATCCTTCACACTCACCCCTAGAGGTCATCAGCTATAGTGCCTGTTCTTCCACCCCTAGAGGACATCACGTGTAGTGCCGACACCTCCACCCCTAGAGACATCACATGTAGTGCTAGATCCTTCACACTCACCACTAGAGGTCATAAGCTATAGTGCCAGGTCTTCCACCCCTAGAAGGCATCAGTTGTAGTGCTGACACCTCCACCCCTAGAGGACATCACTTGTAGTGCTAGATCCTTCACACTCACCACTAGAGGTCATCGGCTATAGTGCCAGTTCTTCCAGCCCTAGAGGACATCACGTGTAGTGCCGACACCTCCACCCCTAGAGGACATCATTTGTAGTGCTTGATCCTTCACACTCACCCCTAGAGGTCATCAGCTATAGTGCCTGTTCTTCCACCCCTAGAGGACATCACTTGTAGTGCCGACACCTCCACCCCTAGAGGACATCACTTGTAGTGCTAGATCCTTCACACTCACCCCTAGAGGTCACCAGCTATAGTGCCTGTTCTTCCACCCCTAGAGGATATCAGTTGTAGTGCCGACACCTCCACCCCTAGAGGACATCACTTGTAGTGCTAGATCCTTCACACTCACCACTAGAGGTCATCAGCTATAGTGCCTGTTTTTCCACCCCTAGAGGATATCACATGTAGTGCCGACACCTCCACCCCTAGAGGACATCACTTGTAGTGCTAGATCCTTCACACTCACCCCTAGAGGTCATCAGCTATAGTGCCTGTTCTTCCACCCCTAGAGGACATCACTTGTAATGCCGACACCTCCACCCCTAGAGGACATCATTTGTAGTGCTTGATCCTTCACACTCACCCCTAGAGGTCATCAGCTATAGTGCCTGTTCTTCCACCCCTAGAGGACATCACTTGTAATGCCGACACCTCCACCCCTAGAGGACATCATTTGTAGTGCTAGATCCTTCACACTCACCCCTAGAGGTCATCAGCTATAGTGCCTGTTCTTCCACCCCTAGAGGACATCACGTGTAGTGCCGACACCTCCACCCCTAGAGGACATCACATGTAGTGCTAGATCCTTCACACTCACCACTAGAGGTCATAAGCTATAGTGCCAGGTCTTCCACCCCTAGAAGGCATCAGTTGTAGTGCCGACACCTCCACCCCTAGAGGACATCACTTGTAGTGCTAGATCCTTCACACTCACCACTAGAGGTCATCGGCTATAGTGCCAGTTCTTCCAGCCCTAGAGGACATCACGTGTAGTGCCGACACCTCCACCCCTAGAGGACATCATTTGTAGTGCTTGATCCTTCACACTCACCCCTAGAGGTCATCGGCTATAGTGCCTGTTCTTCCACCCCTAGAGGACATCACTTGTAGTGCCGACACCTCCACCCCTAGAGGACATCACTTGTAGTGCTAGATCCTTCACACTCACCCCTAGAGGTCACCAGCTATAGTGCCTGTTCTTCCACCCCTAGAGGATATCAGTTGTAGTGCCGACACCTCCACCCCTAGAGGACATCACTTGTAGTGCTAGATCCTTCACACTCACCACTAGAGGTCATCAGCTATAGTGCCTGTTCTTCCACCCCTAGAGGACATCACGTGTAGTGCCGACACCTCCACCCCTAGAGGACATCACTTGTAGTGCTAGATCCTTCACACTCACCACTAGAGGTCATCAGCAATAGTGCCTGTTTTTCCACCCCTAGAGGATATCACATGTAGTGCCGACACCTCCACCCCTAGAGGACATCACTTGTAGTGCTAGATCCTTCACACTCACCCCTAGAGGTCATCAGCTATAGTGCCTGTTCTTCCACCCCTAGAGGACATCACTTGTAATGCCGACACCTCCACCCCTAGAGGACATCATTTGTAGTGCTTGATCCTTCACACTCACCCCTAGAGGTTATCAGCTATAGTGCCTGTTCTTCCACCCCTAGAGGACATCACTTGTAATGCCGACACCTCCACCCCTAGAGGACATCATTTGTAGTGCTTGATCCTTCACACTCACCCCTAGAGGTCATCAGCTATAGTGCCTGTTCTTCCACCCCTAGAGGACATCACGTGTAGTGCCGACACCTCCAGCCCTAGAGGACATCACATGTAGTGCTAGATCCTTCACACTCACCCCTAGAGGTCATCAGCTATAGTGCCAGTTCTTCCACCCCTAGAAGGCATCAGTTGTAGTGCCGACACCTCCACCCCTAGAGGACATCACATGTAGTGCTAGATCCTTCACACTCACCCCTAGAGGTCATCAGCTATAGTGCCTGTTCTTCCACCCCTAGAAGGCATCAGTTGTAGTGCCGACACCTCCACCCCTAGAGGACATCCTTCGTAGTGCTAGATCCTTCACACTCACCCCTAGAGGTCATCAGCTATAGTGCCAGTTCTTCCACCCCTAGAAGGCATCAGTTGTAGTGCCGACACCTCCAGCCCTAGAGGACATCACATGTAGTACTTGATCCTTCACACTCACCACTAGAGGTCATCAGCTATTTGTACCCCATCCCCACTGGAAGTCAGTGTCGGTTTTGTGGTAATTACAATGAGTCTTGTAGGTGGAGAAGCATGTGGACTGTCCATCTTCCCTACTTCTTGATACAAAGTGGCAGTTTTTGTCTTTGTAGCAGGCGGAGAGTATTGTATCCATCGTCTTTGGATTGAGAAAGCTGGCCTGGGCTCACGTTGACTGCACAATGACAGTTCGAGAGTGGCAGCAGCGCGAATGCTTCCAGTTCCCGAAGGGAAAACACCAGCCGGAAGTGTATCTGGAAAATGTAAGTGACTGAATCTCTGTGATAACATGGTCAGTAGTGAGGAACTACAAATCCCAGGCAGCATGGGAACGATCTGCTGGCTGTAGGAAGGGTGATTCCAGTCGGACCTTAATGGGAATGTTGGCCGTTCCCGTGGGATTTTAGATGTGTGCCCAGTATTCATCCTCCGATGTCTGCGTTTGCTCACAGTTGTTCCTTCAATCCTTATTGTTGGCAATGTGGGAACACTGGTTGCTGAGCAGTGTGAAGGTGTTCTCAGCCCCGCTCCCTGATGTGTTGGCATTCTGACCTTTTATTTTGGCGTACAGCTTGCTCAGTCTGGTGTGTGATTGGACTAACCCTCTCCCCTTGTCTACAGATCTCCTCGGTGGTCTCTGACATCCCACGGGCAGATTTTTACATCCTGGAAAAGCATGCCCTTTCCACTCAGAACAATGTTCTCTTTCCCGTGGTGTTACATTTGCACACAGTGGAAGCCATGCTGTACTGTCTGTTGAACCCTCCATTAACAGCGGAGCAGCGGGTGCTCACCATGAACAAGAGAACGGTGGGGAAACACTTTGACATCATGCTGGGAAGTTTAAAGACTAGCGGAGTGGAAGCCGTACAAAAACTCATAGCGGAGGCCAGCATTGTACCCAAACCCCGCGTGGCCTTCACTCCAGATCTTCTGCACCAATACCACCAACACTTCCAGCCCCGAGGGCGGGTCCGCAACGAGGAGATGTGTGACGCTTTACTGCAGGCTGTAACTGTCTATGATCTGGCTCTGTTCTAGAAATAAAGGTCTGTAGACGTGAGGGCGGCTGGCTGTTCATCCAGGGTGATGCGGACCCTTACACCTCAGTATGTGTCCCCCCCCCAGTCATAGAAGGGGTGAAGTTGGTACGTGTCCCCCCATTCATAGAAAAGGAAGTGGCAGTATGTATCCCCCCAATCATATATGACACTGCCTTTTCTATGAATGGAGGGGGACACGTAGACTCCTCCACCTCTTCTATGAAAGGGGGGGATGCGTACCACCATTTAATTTTCTATGAATGGAGGGGACACGTAGACTCCTCCACCTCTTCTATCAAAAGGGGGGATGTGTACCACCACTTAATTTTCTATGAATGGAGGGGGACACGTAGACTCCTCCACCTCTTCTATGAAAAGGGGGGATGTGTACCACCACTTAATTTTCTATGAATGGAGGGGACATGTAGACTCCTCCACCTCTTCTATGAAAAGGGGGGATGTGTACCACCACTTAATTTTCTATGAATGGAGGGGACATGTAGACTCCTCCACCTCTTCTATGAAAAGGGGGGATGTGTACCACCACTTAATTTTCTATGAATGGAGGGGACATGTAGACTCCTCCACCTCTTCTATGAAAAGGGGGGATGTGTACCACCACTTAATTTTCTATGAATGGAGGGGACATGTAGACTCCTCCACCTCTTCTATGAAAAGGGGGGATGTGTACCACCACTTAATTTTCTATGAATGGAGGGGGACACGTACAAAAACCAAACTGCTTCCATTTTCATAAAACTAACATGGGGTGATCCAGAAAACATGTAAAACTGGTCTACAACAACCAGCACTACCCCCACAAAGAGTATGTGTATCCCTATTTGGCATCATGAGCTCTCATCAATGACTGTCTCACAGGACAGAAGCAGTAACATGTACATAGTAATACACGTACCTGAAGTAGTTGTACAATACATGTTTGGATACACAAGAAAAAGCAGGCAGAAACTAAGAATAAACATGAAAAAGACAGAGAAAAGGGTAACCAAGCTGTATCTGGTGTCTGCGTGTAATAACCATGAACATGACCAGGTCTTGGAATTCACACATAAGAAGTATGTTGCGGTCAGAAGTGGTATGTTGGACCTTGTGTCACGGTAACATGATATAAGATCATACCACAAGGCTCAGTAATGTCTCTAACCAAGTGGAAGGGATCCAGGCTGGGGGTACCTAGCTGAGCCTCTCAACGTTCCACAAATGTACCAGAACTACCTGTGGTGATAGACCATGTTCCCCATGGGGGTGGGACACGCTGGTGATAGACCATGTTCCCCATGGGGGTGGGACACGCTGGTGATAGACCATGTTCCCCGTGGGGGTGGGACACGCTGGTGATAGACCATGTTCCCCATGGGGGTGGGACACGCTCACTCTTCCACACACTTTTAGGTCTGGCTCAGTCCAGGGCAATCGTTTTGTTGCAGACCTCAGGGCACAATGGCAGGGGGCCACTTATTTGATGTTTCCCATTTTGTCACCTCCTTTGTGTGTTTTTTTTCTCATTAGGATGGAGGGTGAGGGTCCTCAAGCCTGCTCTGAAGTGTAGGGGGAAGATGCATGGCCATTAGGTTCCTTCCTCTCCTGTTCTTGGCGGGGGGGGCTCTTTGGGAAAGCTCCCTGACCTAGTACTTGGTAGTCAGCTTTGGCTAGCCACAAGGAACGGGGTCCGCCAGGCCTTTTGGCTAGGTGGACAATGTAAACCCTTTGTCCCTGTCAGGAGCCTTGCGTCCCGGGGATCAGGGTCCAGGTCCTACCCTTTCCGGGGGTGAACAAAAGCACACCCCTAAGTGCACTTTTTTTGTGTTTTTACACTTGCATTTTTTGTACACTTAGTTTTCGTTTTTTTGCACATCCGCAGACTTGGGAAAAAAAAAAAAAAACCCTTTCCCTTGATGGTGTGTCATTGGGCTCTCCCTTCATGGTGTGTCATTGGGGGTCTCCCTTCATGGCGTGTCATTGGGCTCTCCCTTCATGGCGTGTCATTGGGGTCTCCCTTGATGGCGTGTCATTGGGGTCTCCCTTCATGGCGTGTCATTGGGGGTCTCCCTTCATGGCGTGTCATTGGGGGTCTCCCTTCATGGCGTGTCATTGGGGGTCTCCCTTCATGGCGTGTCATTGGGGGTCTCCCTTCATGGCGTGTCATTGGGGGTCTCCCTTCATGGCGTGTCATTGGGGGTCTCCCTTCATGGCGTGTCATTGGGGGTCTCCCTTCATGGCGTGTCATTGGGCTCTCCCTTCATGGCGTGTCATTGGGGGTCTCCCTTCATGGCGTGTCATTGGGGGTCTCCCTTCATGGCGTGTCATTGGGCTCTCCCTTCATGGCGTGTCATTGGGCTCTCCCTTCATGGCGTGTCATTGGGCTCTCCCTTCATGGCGTGTCATTGGGCGTCTCCCTTCATGGCGTGTCATTGGGCGTCTCCCTTCATGGCGTGTCATTGGGGGTCTCCCTTCATGGCGTGTCATTGGGGGTCTCCCTTCATGGCGTGTCATTGGGGGTCTCCCTTCATGGTGTGTCATTAAACTGGAGTTCCAGTTAAGTAAAAAATACAAGTTAGCAGCTACAAAAACTGTATCTGCTAAGTTTTATAATGCAGACACTTACCTGTCCCGGGGTCCAGCGGTGTCCACACCGGCCATCTTCTCTCCTCAGCTAAGGCAACTTTAGTGTGGGTAACTGGCTCTGACAGCTTGTGGCTTCACAGCCGGGTGCCCACTGAGCATGTGCGAGAAGCGCTGTGCTTTGTGAATGGTCCGCCAGTCTTCTGGGGCCTGTCACGTGTCCCACTATGGGGAGGACACCTTCCATTTCTGAGGTGATGGCAGCCAAAGAGGAAGCGGGTATCTGTCAAAATTGGGTACCCTCTCCAAAGGTGCCAATCCTTAGACGAGGAACGGAGCAACAAAGCATTAAAGCAGAACTTACCCTTTTGGGTGGAACTCCAATTGAAATGCCTTTATCCAATGAGCTTTTATTGGGGGATAACCATTGGCTGCTATAATGTCCCTAACTATACACAGAAAGCGGAGAATGACAAGATCTTGAAGCTTCAAAGTTCTCTTCATCTAACCAGCCAAGTAAACACAGCTTAGGATATAGCTGGAGGGTGAGAGGTAACAATGTCGGCGATCGGGGATGTCCCCCCAGTCCAGGAAGGGAGGGCGAGAGGAAAACGTGTCGGCGATCGGGGATGTCCCCCCAGTCCAGGAAGGGAGGGCGAGAGGAAAACGTGTCGGCGATCGGGGATGTCCCCCCAGTCCGGGAAGGGAGGGCGAGAGGAAAACGTGTCGGCGATCGGGGATGTCCCCCCAGTCCGGGAAGGGAGGGCGAGAGGAAAACGTGTCGGCGATCGGGGATGTCCGGGAAGGGAGGGCGAGAGGAAAACGTGTTGGCGATCGGGGATGTCCCCCCAGTCCGGGAAGGGAGGGGCGAGAGGAAAACGTGTCGGCGATCGGGGATATCACCCCAGTCCGGGAAGGGAGGGTGAGAGGAAACCGTGTCGGCGATCGGGGATATCAGCCCAGTCCGGGAAGGAAGGGCGAGAGGAAACCGTGTCGGCGATCAGGGATATCACCCCAGTCCAGGAAGGAAGGGCGAGAGGAAACCGTGTCGGCGATCAGGGATATCACCCCAGTCCAGGAAGGGAGGGCGAGAGGAAAACGTGTCGGCGATCGGGGATATCACCCCAGTCCAGGAAGGGAGGGTGAGAGGAAACCATGTCGGCGATCAGGGATATCACCCCAGTCCAGGAAGGGAGGGTGAGAGGAAACCATGTTGGCGATCAGGGATATCGCCCCAGTCCGGGAAGGCACCGATTGGGGCATTTCCACAGCATCTGCAGTAATGTGCCTCCACCTCACAAGGCTGCCATAGGGGGGATCCCGTGTCATACAAATATTATTTGTGGGGTACGAGAAGTACGGTGAATTATAACTACGATTGTGAGAGGGAGATAGAGAATCTGCTGATATATTACAAAGTATTGCAGACTATTCCTCGTCAGGAACATGTTCCGGGTGTGAGGACTGAGGTGTCCTACAGGCAGGGGATGAGACTTGGAGTCTGTATGAGGGAACATACAAGGAAGGAATCTCACCTTTCCTGTGTTATGAAAGTGTGAACTGCTGTAGAAGTGGGTTTGGTCAGTGACCACGGGGGCAACGTCTGACTGAGCTGTAATGGCGTGGTTGGCTTGTAAATAGTGAAATTGAGCAGGATTCGCCTATGGGGGCCCCGTCTCCATGGGCCGGGAGTGTACAGACCGCACCAGGGGGGCTCCGTCTCCATGGGCCGGGAGTGTACAGACCGCACCAGGGGGGCCCCGTCTCCATGGGCCGGGAGTGTACAGACCGCACCAGGGGGGCCCCGTCTCCATGGGCCGGGAGTGTACAGACCGCACCAGGGGGGCTCCGTCTCCATGGGCCGGGAGTGTACAGACCGCACCAGGGGGGCCCCGTCTCCATGGGCCGGGAGTGTACAGACCGCACCAGGGGGGCCCCGTCTCCATGGGCCGGGAGTGTACAGAACGCACCAGGGGGGCCCGTCTCCATGGGCCGGGAGTGTACAGACCGCACCAGGGGGGCCCCGTCTCCATGGGCCGGGAGTGTACAGACCGCACCAGGGGGGCCCCGTCTCCATGGGCCGGGAGTGTACAGACCGCACCAGGGGGGCCCCGTCTCCATGGGCCGGCAGGGTACAGACCGCACCAGGGGGGCCCCGTCTTCATGGGCCGGGAGTGTACAGACCGCACCAGGGGGGCCCCCGTCTTCATGGGCCGGGAGTGTACAGACCGCACCAGGGGGGCCCCGTCTTCATGGGCCGGGAGTGTACAGACCGCAACCAGGGGACCCAATCTTCATGGGCCGGGAGTGTACAGAATGCACCAGGGGGCCCCGTCTGCATGGGCCGGGAGTGTACAGAACGCACCAGGGGGCCCCGTCTTCATGGGCCAGGAGTGTATGGACCGCACCAGGGGGGCCCCGTCTGCAGTGGGCCGGGAGTGTACAGAACGCACCAGGGGGGCCCCGTCTGCAGTGGGCAGACTGTTGTAGCTGTATTGGTCACACAAGTCTGTTCATGAATACTGGAGAAAACAAATGATAAAACACAAGACAAACTCCCATGGAAGTTCCAGGAGGAAGTCATGAAAAATATGTGAGAAGAGGGCCGGGCCCTTCTTAGCCCTCACGGGTTGTTTGTTCTGACTTTCTTTTCTTGGCTGGAAATGCCCCCATCTGGTGTCACAGCAATCAGAAAGGTGGTATGCAGCCAGTGGCGGGGTGGTGTCACCCTCCTGTCACATGACATATATAACTGATTCCCATCAGAAAACCCTGTTTCATGTGTATGCGTGTCTGTTGATTTGGGAGTAGGTGCAAGGCCAGCCCAGGGCCACAATTCAGTTCTACAGGAGATAGGACCCCCAGATAAAACAGTGGCTCTGACACACAGGACCTGAAACAAGAACTGTCTGTCCTGTCTTACACTGGCCACACATTATAGTCTTCCTTCAGATGTACCGAACCATCTAATATGAAGGCAGGCCTGTAGACGTTCCGGGCGTGCGCAGTCAGGCAGGCCTGTAGACGTTCCGGGCGTGCGCAGTCAGGCAGGCCTGTAGACGTTCCGGGCGTGCGCAGTCAGGCAGGCCTGTAGACGTTCCGGGCGTGCGCAGTCAGGCAGGCCTGTAGACGTTCCGGGCGTGCGCAGTCAGGCAGGCCTGTAGACGTTCCGGGCGTGCGCAGTCAGGCAGGCCTGTAGACGTTCCGGGCGTGCGCAGTCAGGCAGGCCTGTAGACGTTCCGGGCGTGCGCAGTCAGGCAGGCCTGTAGACGTTCCGGGCGTGCGCAGTCAGGCAGGCCTGTAGACGTTCCGGGCGTGCGCAGTCAGGCAGGCCTGTACACGTTCCGGGCGTGCGCAGTCAGGCAGGCCTGTACACGTTCCGGGCGTGCGCAGTCAGGCAGGCCTGTACACGTTCCGGGCGTGCGCAGTCAGGCAGGCCTGTACACGTTCCGGGCGTGCGCAGTCAGGCAGGCCTGTACACGTTCCGGGCGTGCGCAGTCAGGCAGGCCTGTACACGTTCCGGGCGTGCGCAGTCAGGCAGGCCTGTACACGTTCCGGGCGTGCGCAGTCAGGCAGGCCTGTACACGTTCCGGGCGTGCGCAGTCAGGCAGGCCTGTACACGTTCCGGGCGTGCGCAGTCAGGCAGGCCTGTACACGTTCCGGGCGTGCGCAGTCAGGCAGGCCTGTACACGTTCCGGGCGTGCGCAGTCAGGCAGGCCTGTACACGTTCCGGGCGTGCGCAGTCAGGCAGGCCTGTACACGTTCCGGGCGTGCGCAGTCAGGCAGGCCTGTACACGGCCTAGTGGAAGGTAGATATAAGACGGCTAACCCGGGACTAACAAAGGAGGACAATCTGCTCTGTATCCCTCCAATCAGTAGCCAGCCTGCAGCTCACCAACCACTCACAAGACGGATCCTGCCAAATCGCTCGCTACATGAAGGAACACACCTCGCAGGTAAACATCAGTCAGGCAACAGAGGTAGATGGCTCTTTATTCAAAACCTCCTTTAATGTTCCAGAATGCCATTAAGGAAAAAAAAAAAAAAACATTTGATACAAAAAGTCCGAGCCATTAATAAAAAACATTAAAAAGTCATACAGGACACAGCTTGTGGGGGGGGAGGGGTATACAAAGCTGTACAGAGTATATACAATCCAGCACTATATATACAGAGTACGTGAAGACTGGATGAGGCAGTGCAGACAGTGGGGGGGAGGGGCAGACACACAGAACAAGAATCTGACTTCATGATGAGGGCGGCACTGACAACAGCTCGAGCTTTATTCCCGGATTCACACAGCGAGGCAAGTCTGCCTGGTCTTTCCAGAATGTGCTGCCAGCGCTCGCAGAGCCCCGGGGATCCCGGCACGTGCTGCCAGCGCTCGCAGAGCCCCGGGGATCCCGGCACGTGCTGCCAGCGCTCGCAGAGCCCCGGGGATCCCGGCACGTGCTGCCAGCGCTCGCAGAGCCCCGGGGATCCCGGCACGTGCTGCCAGCGCTCGCAGAGCCCCGGGGATCCCGGCACGTACTGGCAGCGCTCACAGAGCCCAAGGGATCCCGGTATGTACTGGCAGCGCTCACAGAGCCCCGGAGGATCCCGGTATGTACCAGTTCCAGGGGTTCCCAATATGTACTGGTGCCACTCACAGAGCCCCTGGTGTTTCCAATGTAAGTGGGCAGTAAGGAAGGGGAGGTACCTCTAGGAGCACAGTACACCCTCCAATCTACGGGGAGTAATATCACAGTCCAGTCTTCCCACGGAGATCAGTATGAAGGCACTGTGTGTGTAATATATACAATGTACTTCTGAATTGTATGATTTTATAATAAAATATCTAAGTGTGAATAAATTAATAACACATACATCGTTCTGTACACCAGACACAGGCTCCTCCCAGCAGCGCACAATCCCTACACTAACCATTCACACAGTGCAGCCGAGGATTATGGGAAATCTGCCGCCAGACTGTTCAGCGTCGTCTTCGGTAACTCGAGGTGAATTCCCTCCAAATAA
>NW_028321010.1:0-104149 GCF_062004578.1 Staurois parvus
GGTGCGGTTCCTGATCACGTGATTGGTAGGGAATGCGGTGCGGTTCCTGATCACATGTGATTGGTAGGGAATGCGGTGCGGTTCCTGATCACATGTGATTCGTAGGGAATGCGGTGCGGTTCCTGATCACATGTGATCGGTAGGGAATGCGGTTCCTGATCACATGTGATCTGCACGGAATGCGGTGCGGTTCCTGATCACATGTGATTGGTAGGGAATGCGGTGCGGTTCCTGATCATATGTGATTGGCAGGGAATGCGGTGCGGTTCCTGTGTGAATCACATGTGATCTGCAGGGAATGTGGTGCGGTTCCTGATCACATGTGATTGGTAGAAAATGCAGTGCGGTTCCTGATCACGTGATTGGCAGGGAATGCGGTGCGGTTCCTAATCACATGTGATTGGCAGGGAATGCGGTGCAGTTCCTGGTCACCTGTGATTGGCAGGGAATGCGGTTCCTGATCACGTGTGATGTGCAGGGAATGCGGTGCGGTTCCTGGTCACGTGTGATTGGCAGGGAATGTGGTGCGGTTCCTGATCACGTGTGATGTGCAGGGAATGCGGTGTGGTTCCTGGTCACGTGTGATTGGCAGGGAATGCGGTGCGGTTCCTGGTCACGTGTGATTGGCAGGGAATGTGGGGCGGTTCCTGTGTGAATCACATGGGATGTGCAGGGAATGTGGTGTGGTTCCTGGTCACGTGTGATTGGCAGGGAATGCGGTGCGGTTCCTGGTCACGTGTGATTGGCAGGGAATGTGGTGCGGTTCCTAATCACGTGTGATGTGCAGGGAATGCGGTGTGGTTCCTGGTCACGTGTGATTGGCAGGGAATGCGGGGCGGTTCCTGTGTGAATCACATGGGATGTGCAGGGAATGTGGTGTGGTTCCTGGTCACGTGTGATTGGCAGGGAATGCGGTGCGGTTCCTGGTCACGTGTGATTGGCAGGGAATGTGGTGCGGTTCCTGGTCACGTGTGATTGGCAGGGAATGCGGTGCGGTTCCTGGTCACGTGTGATTGGCAGGGAATGCGGTGCGGTTCCTGGTCACGTGTGATTGGCAGGGAATGTGGTGCGGTTTCTGTGTGAATCACGTGATCTGCAGGGAATGCGGTGCGGTTCCTGATCACACGTGATATACCGCACTGCATGTATGTGAACACGGGCTGAATGTTTTGTTACAGAAAATCTGCGCTCAGCAAACTTCTGCTCTAATATCTGTGACAATACAAATGTAGAATTGCCGCCATTTTATTCTCCAGGGTCTGGGCTTGCAGAACACAGATCATGTGAGGGGGGGGGGGACAGATCATGTGAGGGGGGGACATATCATGTGGGGGGGGGGACAGATCATGGGGCAGGAGGGACAGATCATGTGGTTGGGGGCAGATCATGGGGGGGGGGACAGATCATGGGGCAGGAGGGACAGATCATGTGGGGGGGGGACAGATCATGGGGCGGGGGGGACAGATCATGGGGCAGGATGAACAGATCATGTGGGGGGGGGCAGATCATGGGGTGGGGGGGGACAGATCATGGGGTGGGGCAGATTGTGGGGCAGGAGGGACAGATCATGTGGGGGGGAACAGATCATGGGGTGGGGGTATAAAGATCATGGGGTGGGGGGGGACAGATCACGTGGGGGGGGAACAGATCATGGGCTGGGGGGAGACAGATCATGTGGGGGGGGGAGACAGATCATGTGTGGGGTTGACAGATCATGGGACAGGGGGGACAGATCATGGGGTGGGGGGGGGGACAGATTATGGGGCAGGAGGGACAGATCATGGGGTGGGGGGGGGACAGATTATGGGGCAGGAGGGACAGATCATGTGGGGGGGACAGATTATGGGGCAGGAGGGACAGATCATGTGGGGGGGACAGATCATGGGGTGGGGGGGGGACAGATTATGGGGCAGGAGGGACAGATCATGTGGGGGGGACAGATCATGGGGTGGGGGGGACAGATCATGTGGGGGGGACAGATCATGGGGTGGGGGGGGACAGATCATGTGGGGGGGACAGATCATGGGGTGGGGGGGGGCAGATTATGGGGCAGGAGGGACAGATCATGTGGGGGGGACAGATTATGGGGCAGGAGGGACAGATCATGGGGTGGGGGGGGACAGATTATGGGGCAGGAGGGACAGATCATGGGGTGGGGGGGGGACAGATTATGGGGCAGGAGGGACAGATTATGTGGGGGGGACAGATTATGGGGCAGGAGGGACAGATCATGTGGGGGGGACAGATCATGGGGTGGGGGGGGGACAGATTATGGGGCAGGAGGGACAGATCATGTGGGGGGGACAGATCATGGGGTGGGGGGGACAGATCATGTGGGGGGGACAGATCATGGGGTGGGGGGGGACAGATCATGTGGGGGGGACAGATCATGGGGTGGGGGGGGGGCAGATTATGGGGCAGGAGGGACAGATCATGTGGGGGGGACAGATTATGGGGCAGGAGGGACAGATCATGTGGGGGGGGACAGATCATGGGGTGGGGGGATACAGATCATGTGGGGGGGTACAGATCATGGGGTGGGGGGGACGGATCATGGGGTGGGGGGATACAGATCATGTGGGGGGGTACAGATCATGGGGTGGGGGGGACGGATCATGGGGCGGGGGGGACTAATTTTCATGCCTAAAATGATTTTTTTTTAAAATGCAAAAATATCTGCGGCAGGGAAAGGGTTGGAGAGTTCCCATGGCATGGAGAAGGGAAGTCCAGAGAAGGGGGTCAGCACAGGAGAAGTCCTGAATGGTGGGAGTGTAGTAAGGTGTATAGAGGGGGGGTAAGGAGATGGGGGGCAGAGACAGTCTGGGGGGCGGAGACAGTCTGGGGGGGAGGGACTGGCGGAGTGTGAGAAGGAGGCGGAGGCAACAATGTATCATCCTTTGTACTTTTCTTTTCCCGCAGTGCAACTTCTTAAATCCACCGACCTGGGAAGACAGAGCCTGCTGTACCTGAAGGAGATTGGCCGGGGCTGGTTTGGCAAGGTGAGTGCGGCGCCTCCCTGCTGGTGATTCACAGTATTGCAGGCAGTTCTGATAAGACCGATACTATTCTCTGTGTTGTAACAAGAGGAAAAGTAAGGTTCCGCCTCATATGTGTCATGTATGTTGTATGTTGTATGGTCCAATGACACTTTCCTGCGATTGTCCCTTTTCATGAAGCGTCCGGCTAAAACGAATCTAAACTGTAATACACAGAAATACAATCATTATTTTATATGTGCGTTTATATTGTTGTAAAAGATACAGGCGGACCTCGGGGTACCAACACCGCGGTGAAACGTCATTACAGGTGGACCTCGGGGTACCAACGCCGCGGTGAAACGTCATTACAGGCAGACCTCGGGGTACCAACACCGCGGTGAAACGTCATTACAGGCGGACCTCGGGGTACCAACGCCTCTATAAACGTCATTACAGGCGGCCCTCGGGGTACCAACGCCTCTATAAACGTCATTACAGGCGGACCTCGGGGTACCAACGCCGCGGTGAAACGTCATTACAGGCGGACCTCGGGGTACCAACGCCTCTATAAACGTCATTACAGGCGGACCTCGGGGTACCAACGCCTCTATAAACGTCATTACAGGCGGACCTCGGGGTACCAACGCCTCTATAAACGTCATTACAGGCGGACCTCGGGGTACCAACGCCTCTATAAACGTCATTACAGGCGGACCTCGGGGTACCAACACCGCGGTGAAACGTCATTACAGGCGGACCTCGGGGTACCAACGCCTCTATAAACGTCATTACAGGCGGCCCTCGGGGTACCAACGCCTCTATAAACGTCATTACAGGCGGACCTCGGGGTACCAACGCCGCGGTGAAACGTCATTACAGGCGGACCTCGGGGTACCAACGCCGCGGTGAAACGTCATTACAGGCGGACCTCGGGGTACCAACGCCTCTATAAACGTCATTACAGGCAGACCTCGGGGTA
Organism: Staurois parvus; assembly: GCF_062004578.1. Lineage (NCBI taxonomy): Eukaryota > Metazoa > Chordata > Amphibia > Anura > Ranidae > Staurois > Staurois parvus. The sequence goes on from NW_028321010.1 coordinate 3,958, forward strand.
CCAACGCCTCTATAAACGTCATTACAGGCGGACCTCGGGGTACCAACGCCTCTATAAACGTCATTACAGGCGGACCTCGGGGTACCAACGCCTCTATAAACGTCATTACAGGCGGACCTCGGGGTACCAACGCCTCTATAAACGTCATTACAGGCGGACCTCGGGGTACCAACGCCTCTATAAACGTCATTACAGGCGGACCTCGGGGTACCAACGCCGCGGTGAAACGTCATTACAGGCGGACCTCGGGGTACCAACGCCTCTATAAACGTCATTACAGGCGGCCCTCGGGGTACCAACGCCTCTATAAATGTCATTACAGGCGGACCTCGGGGTACCAACGCCTCTATAAACGTCATTACAGGCGGACCTCGGGGTACCAACGCCTCTATAAACGTCATTACAGGCGGACCTCGGGGTACCAACGCCTCTATAAACGTCATTACAGGCGGACCTCGGGGTACCAACGCCTCTATAAACGTCATTACAGGCGGACCTCGGGGTACCAACGCCTCTATAAACGTCATTACAGGCGGACCTCGGGGTACCAACGCCTCTATAAACGTCATTAGAGGCGGACCTCGGGGTACCAACGCCGTGGTGAAACGTCATTACAGGCGGACCTCGGGGTACCAACGCCTCTATAAACATTACAGGTGGACCTCGGGGTACCAACGCCTCTATAAACGTCATTACAGGCGGACCTCGGGGTACCAACGCCTCTATACACATTACAGGTGGACCTCGGGGTACCAACGCCTCTATAAACGTCATTACAGGCGGACCTCGGGGTACCAACGCCTCTATAAACGTCATTACAGGCGGACCTCGGGGTACCAACGCCTCTATAAACGTCATTACAGGCGGACCTCGGGGTACCAACGCCTCTATAAATGTCATTACAGGCGGACCTCGGGGTACCAACGCCTCTATAAACGTCATTAGAGGCGGACCTCGTGGTACCAACGCCTCTATAAATGTCATTACAGGCGGACCTCGGGGTACCAACGCCTCTATAAACGTCATTACAGGCGGACCTCGGGGTACCAACGCCTCTATAAACGTCATTACAGGCGGACCTCGGGGTACCAACGCCTCTATAAACGTCATTACAGGCGGACCTCGGGGTACCAACGCCTCTATAAACGTCATTACAGGCGGACCTCGGGTTACCAACGCCTCTATAAACGTCATTAGAGGCGGACCTCGGGGTACCAACGCCTCTATAAACATTACAGGTGGACCTCGGGGTACCAACGCCTCTATAAACGTCATTAGAGGCGGACCTCGGGGTACCAACGCCTCTATAAACATTACAGGCGGACCTCGGGGTACCAACGCCTCTATACACATTACAGGTGGACCTCGGGGTACCAACGCCTCTATAAACGTCATTACAGGCAGACCTCGGGGTACCAACGCCGCGGTGAAACGTCATTAGAGGCGGACCTCGGGGTACCAACGCCGCGGTGAAACGTCATTACAGGCGGACCTCGGGGTACCAACGCCTCTATAAACGTCATTACAGGCGGACCTCGGGGTACCAACGCCTCTATCAACGTCATTACAGGCGGACCTCGGGGTACCAACGCCTCTATAAACATTACAGGCGGACCTCGGGGTACCAACGCCTCTATAAACGTCATTACAGGCAGACCTCGGGGTACCAACGCCTCTATAAACGTCATTACAGGCGGACCTCGGGGTACCAACGCCTCTATAAACCTCATTACAGGCGGACCTCGGGGTACCAACGCCTCTATAAACCTCATTACAGGCGGACCTCGGGGTACCAACGCCTCTATAAACGTCATTACAGGCGGACCTCAGGGTAATGACGTTTCACTGCGGCGTTGGTACCCCAAGGTCCGCCTGTAATGACGTTTCACCGCGGCGTTGGTACCCCGAGGTCCGCCTGTAATGACGTTTATAGAGGCGTTGGTACCCCGAGGTCCGCCTGTAATGACGTTTATAGAGGCGTTGGTACCCCGCGGTCCGCCTGTAATGATGTTTATAGAGGCGTTGGTACCCCGCGGTAAGCCTGTAATGACGTTTATAGAGGCGTTGGTACCCCGAGGTCCGCCTGTAATGACGTTTATAGAGGCGTTGGTACCCCGAGGGCCGCCTGTAATGACGTTTATAGAGGCGTTGGTACCCCGAGGTCCGCCTGTAATGACGTTTATAGAGGCGTTGGTACCCCGAGGTCCGCCTGTAATGACATTTATAGAGGCGTTGGTACCCCGAGGTCCGCCTGTAATGACGTTTATAGAGGCGTTGGTACCCCGAGGTCCGCCTGTAATGACGTTTATAGAGGCGTTGGTACCCCGCGGTCCGCCTGTAATGATGTTTATAGAGGCGTTGGTACCCCGCGGTAAGCCTGTAATGACGTTTATAGAGGCGTTGGTACCCCGAGGTCCGCCTGTAATGACGTTTATAGAGGCGTTGGTACCCCGAGGTCCGCCTGTAATGACGTTTATAGAGGAGTTGGTACCCCGAGGTCCGCCTGTAATGACGTTTATAGAGGCGTTGGTACCCCGAGGTCCGCCTGTAATGACGTTTATAGAGGCGTTGGTAACCCGAGGTCCGCCTGTAATGACGTTTATAGAGGCGTTGGTACCCCGAGGGCCGCCTGTAATGACGTTTATAGAGGCGTTGGTACCCCGAGGTCCGCCTGTAATGACGTTTCACCGCGGCGTTGGTACCCCGAGGTCCGCCTGTAATGACGTTTATAGAGGCGTTGGTACCCTGAGGTCCGCCTGTAATGACGTTTATAGAGGCGTTGGTACCCCGAGGTCCGCCTGTAATGACGTTTCACTGCGGCGTTGGTACCCTGAGGTCCGCCTGTAATGACGTTTATAGAGGCGTTGGTACCCCGAGGTCCGCCTGTAATGACGTTTATAGAGGCGTTGGTACCCCGAGGTCCGCCTGTAATGACGTTTCACCGCGGCGTTGGTACCCCGAGGTCCGCCTGTAATGACGTTTATAGAGGCGTTGGTACCCCGAGGTGCGCCTGTAATGACGTTTATAGAGGCGTTGGTACCCCGAGGTGCACCTGTAATGACGTTTATAGAGGCGTTGGTACCCCGAGGTGCGCCTGTAATGACGTTTATAGAGGCGTTGGTACCCCGAGGTGCGCCTGTAATGACGTTTATAGAGGCGTTGGTACCCCGAGGTGCACCTGTAATGACGTTTATAGAGGCGTTGGTACCCCGAGGTGCGCCTGTAATGACGTTTATAGAGGCGTTGGTACCCCGAGGTCCGCCTGTAATGACGTTTATAGAGGCGTTGGTACCCCGAGGTCCGCCTGTAATGACGTTTATAGAGGCGTTGGTACCCCGAGGTCCGCCTGTAATGACGTTTATAGAGGCGTTGGTACCCCGAGGTCCGCCTGTAATGACGTTTATAGAGGCGTTGGTACCCCGAGGTCCGCCTCTAATGACGTTTATAGAGGCGTTGGTACCCCGAGGTCTGCCTGTAATGACTTTTCTCCTCCGGATTACAGATCCGGTCTGTTTTGTGGGCCGGCGCTCCCCCGCGCCGAGGAGAAAGCACATCCGCCGCTGTTGTACCCTCACATTAGTATTTGCTGTGACTTTTACCTGCCCAGAAGAAGTCATTTCATCCAATTAAAGGGGCGGCTCCACCAATACTGGCGATTCGGTTATAGGTGGAATCTCAGGAGGGAGGGGCAGAGTCACTTTTTATAGTTTTTTTCTTTTTTTTGGAATTCGGTGAGATCTCCTTATAGGACCTCGTGGACGCCGGACGTTATAAGTCGCCAGTAGCGTTAGTTGTAGAATGCGGCAATAAAAAGGTTTTTTTTAGTGTTTTTTCATTAACCTTTTTCAACATTTTTTTGTGTTTTTCAGCATTTGCATTTATTAGTGAAGTTATACTCCCACAAAATCTTCCGGCTCAAAAAGCTCATGAACTCCGGAGAGCTGCGTTTTTTTGCGTTTATCAGCATTAGAGCATTTTTACAGCTAAAAAACTCCTCTTGAAACTCGCTAGTTCCAGGATTTTCCAGCCAGAAAACGCTGATTAAAGCTCATGTGCGCATGGACACCGAGGAGAACGTGCCGGGGGGGGGGGTTACTGGCTGTAAAAATGTCCCATGTGCATGAGGACTAAGAGTTCTTGTCTATATATACACTATATTACCCCAAGTATTGCCCCTGCCCTCCATATCATGTGATTCAGGTGTTCCAATCCCCTCCATATCATGTGATTCAGGTGTTCCAATCCCCTCCATATCATGTGATTCAGGTGTTCCAATCCCCTCCATATCATGTGATTCAGGTGTTCCAATCCCCTCCATATCATGTGATTCAGGTGTTCCAATCCCCTCCCAATCATGTGATTCCAGTGTTCCAATTCCCTCCATATCATGTGATTCAGGTGCTCCAATCCCCTCCCAATCATGTGATTCAGGTGTTCCAATCCCCGCCATATCATGTGATTCAGGTGTTCCAATCCCCTCCATATCAGGTGATTCAGGTGTTCCAATCCCCTCCATATCATGTGATTCAGGTGTTCCAATCCCCTCCCAATCATGTGATTCAGGTGTTCCAATCCCCTCCCAATCATGTGATTCAGGTGTTCCAATCCCCACCATATCATGTGATTCAGGTGTTCCAATCCCCTCCCAATCATGTGTTTCAGGTGTTCCAATCCCCTCCATATCATGTGATTCAGGTGTTCCAATCCCCTCCCAATCATGTGATTCAGGTGTTCCAATCCCCTCCCAATCATGTGATTCAGGTGTTCCAATCCCCTCCATATCATGTGATTCAGGTGTTCCAATCCCCTCCCAATCATGTGATTCAGATGTTCCAATCCCCTCCCAATCATGTGATTCAGGTGTTCCAATCCCCACCATATCATGTGATTCAGGTGTTCCAATCCCCTCCCAATCATGTGTTTCAGGTGTTCCAATCCCCTCCATATCATGTGATTCAGGTGTTCCAATCCCCTCCCAATCATGTGATTCAGGTGTTCCAATCCCCTCCCAATCATGTGATTCAGGTGTTCCAATCCCCTCCATATCATGTGATTCAGGTGTTCCAATCCCCTCCCAATCATGTGATTCAGGTGTTCCAATCCCCTCCATATCATGTGATTCAGGTGTTCCAATCCCCTCCATGGACACAGGTGTATACAATCAAGCCCCTAGGCATGCAGACGGCTTCTACAAACATTGGTGAAAGAATGGGTCGCTCTCAGGAGCTCAGTGACTCCAAGCGTGGTCCCGTGATAGGTGGCCACCTGGGCAATAAGTCCATCCGTGACATTTCCTGGCTACTAAATATTCCACGCTCAACTGTTAGTGGGATTATAACAAAGTGGAAGCCACTGGGAGTACATTGTACAGGTGCCCCCCCCCCCTTGTTTCTGGGAGTACATTGTACAGGTGCCCCCCCCCCCCTTGTTTCTGGGAGTACATTGTACAGGTGCCCCCCCCCTTGTTTCTGGGAGTACATTGTACAGGTGCCCCCCCCTTGTTTCTGGGAGTACATTGTACAGGTGCCCCCCCCCCCCTTGTTTCTGGGAGTACATTGTACAGGTGTCCCCCCCCCCCTTGTTTCTGGGAGTACATTGTACAGGTGCACCCCTAACCTTTTTAGGTTGAGAGAAGAGGTTCCGATAAGCCCCGCCCACAGACCCCCACAAGCACCAGGCCAGGGTTGTGGGTAGGGGGCCCTTTGGATGACTTCTCTTTCTTTGTAAATCTTTCTGTTGAACCCCTTCTGTGTCTTCCCGCTGCGCAGGTCCTGCTGGGGGAGGTGAATTCGGGGCTCGCCAGCACGCAGGTGGTGGTGAAGGAGCTGAAGGTCAGCGCCAGCGTCCAGGAGCAGATGCTGTTCTTAGAGGAGACTCAGCCCTACCGGTGAGTGCGCTGTAGTTTTTTTCCCCATAATCCCCTGCGGCCTCCTTTTTTTTGGCATCCTCTGACGGCGGCCTGTAGCTGCGTTTGGCCTGACCTGTCTTCTGTAACTCGCTGTAATCTCGTAAAGCCGATTGTGATGATTGAGGAGGCGGTCGGGGCTGGGGCCGGGGTCGGGGCTGGGGTCGGGGCTGGTGTCGGAGTCGGTGTCGGGATCGGGGCTGGTGTCGGGGCTGGGGTCGGGGCTGGTGTCGGTGTCGGGATCGGGGCTGGTGTCGGGGCTGGGGTCGGGGCTGGTGTCGGAGTCGGTGTCGGGATCGGGGCTGGTGTTGGGGCTGGGGCCGGGGTCGGGGCTGGGGTCGGGGCTGGTGTCGGAGTCGGTGTCGGAATCGGGGCTGGTGTCTGGGTCGGAGCTGGTGTCGGGGCTGGGGCGGGGGTCGGGGTCGCTGTCCTGCCTCCTTTTACTCCCAGAAGTCCTCCCAGAAGTCATTTGGGGGTGTTGGGTGGAGTCCTCTCCTCCATATGGACTGCTCTGGCCAGATGGGCTTTTCAGATGAGCTATTGTTGTCACCTCTCCATGTATTCCTGTGCAGGACCTGTAGGGGGCAGCAGGAGTTCTGTGTCAGGAATGGACGTCCTATAGAAATGCGCCGTTGGCTCCATTTACAGAGCTTCAAGGAGAGGTCTGTAACTGGAGCCAATCGTCTCTTTTCACAGCCGTCTTGTGTGGTAACGAGCGTGAAAATTGCGATTGTCACGCCGTCCAACACGCCATACCGCCGGGCCGCGCCATTCATCAGGAGGAGCCTCTAGAGAAAGGAAATGCTTCACTGGCACTTGAGCTGCAGAGAGTCACCCGACTCCTCTCAGCAGCATCAGAACCCCGTCCTACTGCTTTCCTATTTTGATAAAAATTGCCCGGGGCTCCGCCCTGCTGTGAACGGCCAATTAAAATCCGCTTGTAACATTGTAATAAAAATCGCGGTCTCTGTTGCCCACATTTGGGACTTTGGGGCTGCAAGGCGTCTCCAGGTCACATGTCTCTGTGAAGTGCAGCCCCCCCTACACTGCGGGCCCCCCCCCTACACTGCGGGCCCCCCCCCTACACTGTGGGCCCCCCCCCTACACTGCGGGCCCCCCCCTACACTGCGGGCCCCCCCCACTCTACTCATAGAAAAGTCGGCTGTAGACGTCTTGTGATCGCAGGCCACAGGGGCATCCTGGCAAATACATGGTGAAGATATGGAGAAGAAGCTGGTGACAACACTGAGGGCAGAGTGAGGCTGGTGACAACACTGAGGGCAGAGTGAGGCTGGTGACAACACTGAGGGCAGAGTGAGGCTGGTGACAACACTGAGGGCAGAGTGAGGCTGGTGACAACACTGAGGGCAGAGTGAGGCTGGTGACAACACCGAGGGCAGAGTGAGGCTGGTGACAACACCGAGGGCAGAGTGAGGCTGGTGACAACACCGAGGGCAGAGTGAGGCTGGTGACAACACTGAGGGCAGAGTGAGGCTGGTGACAACACTGAGGGCAGAGTGAGGCTGGTGACAACACTGAGGGCAGAGTGAGGCTGGTGACAACACTGAGGGCAGAGTGAGGCTGGTGACAACACTGAGGGCAGAGTGAGGCTGGTGACAACACTGAGGGCAGAGTGAGGCTGGTGACAACACGGAGGGCAGGTTCCTGACACTCCACATAGTTTAGAAGAAAAGCCGCATACCAGACAGCGCGTCGCGTCACCTCCCTCCGCCGCGCCGCCACGTGCTTATAAGGCTGCAGGTTACAGAAATCAGAGACAGGTAAAGGTGGGGATTCCCTTCTCTGATGTGTCACTGACTGGAAACAACAACTGGCAGAGCAACAGGCAGCAAGCACAACCCACCTACCTACTCATTATGAGGGGTTCCCACCATCCCTGTGCAGAGTTCCCGGGTCTGTACACCCACTGTGCCCATTATGAGGGGTTCCCACCATCCCTGTGCAGAGTTCCCGAGTCTGTACACCCACTGTGCCCATTATGAGGGGTTCCCACCATCCCTGTGCAGAGTTCCCGAGTCTGTACCCCCGCTGTGCCCATTATGAGGGGTTCCCACCATCCCTGTGCTGAGTTCCCGGGTCTGTACACCCGCTGTGCCCATTATGAGGGGTTCCCACCATCCCTGTGCTGAGTTCCCGGGTCTGTACACCCACTGTGCCCATTATGAGGGGTTCCCACCATCCCTGTGCAGAGTTCCCGAGTCTGTACCCCCGCTGTGCCCATTATGAGGGGTTCCCACCATCCCTGTGCTGAGTTCCCGGGTCTGTACACCCGCTGTGCCCATTATGAGGGGTTCCCACCATCCCTGTGCAGAGTTCCCGAGTCTGTACCCCCGCTGTGCCCATTATGAGGGGTTCCCACCATCCCTGTGCTGAGTTCCCGGGTCTGTACACCCGCTGTGCCCATTATGAGGGGTTCCCACCATCCCTGTGCTGAGTTCCCGGGTCTGTACACCCACTGTGCCCATTATGAGGGGTTCCCACCATCCCTGTGCAGAGTTCCCGAGTCTGTACCCCCGCTGTGCCCATTATGAGGGGTTCCCATCATCCCTGTGCTGAGTTCCCGGGTCTGTACGCCTGCTGTGCCGATTATGATGGGTTCCCACCATCCCTGTGCTGAGTTCCTGGGTCTGTACGCCTACTGTGCCCATGAGGGGTTCCCATCATCCCTGTGCTGAGTTCCCGGGTCTGTACGCCTGCTGTGCCCATTATGAGGGGTTCCCACCATCCCTGTGCTGAGTTCCTGGGTCTGTACACCCGCTGTGCCCATTATAAGGGGTTCCCACCATCCCTGTGCCCATTATGAGGGGTTCCCACCATCCCTGTGCTGAGTTCCTGGGTCTGTACACCCGCTGTGCCCATTATGAGGGGTTCCCATCATCCCTGTGCTGCGTTCCCGGGTCTGTACACCTGCTGTGCCCATTATAAGGGGTTCCCACCATCCCTGTGCCCATTATGAGGGGTTCCCACCATCCCTGTGCTGAGTTCCTGGGTCTGTACACCCGCTGTGCCCATTATGAGGGGTTCCCACCATCCCTGTGCAGAGTTCCTGGGTCTGTACGCCTGCTGTGTCCATTATGAGGGGTTCCCACCATCCCTGTGCCCATTATGAGGGGTTCCCACCATCCCTGTGCTGAGTTCCCGGGACTCCAGGTAGAGTCAGATGTTGCAGTTGGGAGATCTTGCTGTTGGAGGCTGTGCGGCTCCATCTATAAGATGTCACTTTTGGGGGGAGTTCTCCTTTAATTCCCTGTAGGGGGAGCGGTTCCCACATATCGGTGCGTTTTGCAGCCATTCACATTACAAGTGGTGAATAGATGGGCGCCGTTGGCGTGGCGTGCTCAGCGCTCCGTTGCACAGAGTGGGAGTGGCGTTTGGTGATGTGAATGAGCCCCAATTATTGGTCACATGACATACATTGTATCTTTTCTCCGCCCCCAGAGTCCTCCAGCACCCCAACCTTCTTCAGTGCCTGGCGCAGTGTACGGAGATCACCCCCTACCTCCTGGTCATGGAGTTCTGCCCCCTGGTAAGTGGCGAGCACCCATTGGTGAAGAGACACAGGCGCCAATACATTCACGCCTTCCCCTGAACCCGAGCTCCGCCCACTCGTCTCATATATTGATCGCAGTGCTCCTAGGGTTAGACCCGCCAGTGCTGTGCCTTAAAGGGACAGTAACCCAATTGTTGTCAGGTTGTGGCCATTGATGATGATTTGGCACCATTTTTTATTTTCTGCTCAGAAAGTGGACTGAGCTTCTGAGATCCGGACCCCCGCCATGCCTGACCCTGCAGCTTTCCGATCCCCTGCCCCCGCCATGCTGGACCCTGGAGCTCTCTGATCCCTTGCCCCCGCCGTGCCGGACCCTGCAGCTTTCCGATCCCCTGCCCCCGCCATGCTGGACCCTGGAGCTCTCTGATCCCTTGCCCCCGCCATGCCTGACCCTGCAGCTTTCCGATCCCTTGCCCCCGCCATGCCTGACCCTGCAGCTTTCCGATCCCCTGCCCCCGCCATGTCGGACCCTGGAGCTCTCTGATCCCCTGCCCCCGCCGTGCCGGACCCTGCAGCTCTCTGATCCCCTGCCCCCACTATGCCGGACCCTGCAGCTGTCCGATCCCCTGCCCCCACCATGCCGGACCCTGCAGCTCTCCAATTGCCTGCCCCTGTCATGCCAGACCCTGCAGCTCTCTGATCTCCTGCCCCCGCTGTGCCGGACCCTGTAGCTCTCTGATCGCCTGCCCCCGCCGTGCCGGACCCTGCAGCTCTCTGATCACCTGCCCCTGCCGTGCTGGACCCTGCAGCTCTCCGATAACCTGGACCCTGCAGCTCTCCGATCCCCTGCCCCCGCCATGCCAGACCCTGCAGTTCTCTATTTGCTTGCCCCCCGTCATGCCAGACCCTGCAGCTCTCCGATCCCCTGCTGGACCCTGCAGCTCTCTGATTGCCTGCCCCCGCCGTGCCGGACCTTGCAGCTCTCTGATCGCCTGCCCCTGCCATGCCGGACCCTGCAGCTCTCTGATCGCCTGCCCCTGCCATGCCGGACCCTGCAGCTCTCTGATCCCCTGCCCCCACCGTGCTGAACCCTGCAGCTTTCCAATCCCCTGCCCCCACCGTGCTGAACCCTGCAGCTTTCTGATCCCCTGCCCCTGCCTTGCTGGACACTGCAGCTTTCTTATCCCCTGCCCCCGCCATGCCAGACCCTGCAGCTCTCTGATCACCTGCCCCCGCCATGCCAGACCCTGCGGCTCTCCGATCCCCTGCCCCCGCCGTGCCGGATCCTGCAGCTCTCTGATCACCTGCCCCCGCCATGCCAGACCCTGCGGCTCTCCGATCCCCTGCCCCCGCCGTGCCGGACCCTGCAGCTCTCTGATCGCCTGCCCCCGCTGTGCCGGACCCTGCAGCTCTCTGATCGCCTGCCCCCGCCGTGCCGGACCCTGCAGCTCTCTGATCTCCTGCCCCTGCCGTGCCGGACCCTGCGGCTCTCCGATCCCCTGCCCCCGCCGTGCCGGACCCTGCAGCTCTCTGATTGCCTGCCCCCGCCGTGCCGGACCCTGCAGCTCTCTGATCACCTGCCACACCCTCCATAGACTGATAGCACTGTTCTTATTTCCAGGGGGACCTGAAGGGATATCTGCAGAGCTGCGCGTCCTCCGAGTCCACAGTGCCGGACCCCCTGACCCTGCAGAGGATAGGCTGCGAGGTGTGCTGTGGGCTGCTGCACCTCCACAAGAATAACTACACACACAGGTCAGAGAGGCGATGCGATGCGAGGCGATGCGAGGCTTGGGCCGGGGCAGGAAGAAAATTGTATTTTTATATTAAAAATGATGTTCATGGTTACCTCCACCCCACGGGATTTGATATTGATGCCTTTTTATTACACCTTTTATTTTTTATTTCCTGTGTTTTCTTCTCAATTTTTGCATCTTCCTTTTCTTTTGCCCTTTCCCACTTTTAAGTGTTTTTTTTTACTGTTAATTTTTTTTTGTAAATAATTTTCACATAATGATTATTAGTTTATGCATTTATTATTACTTGGTATTTTTTTCTTCTCCTTTTTTTGCTTTTTTTTTTCCTACCACTGCACTTTTTCAATTATCCCTTCTGTTTCCTCATGTATGTTTTTTTTTATGCCTTTCATACTTTTACAGTAATTCATAATAATTCATTATATTTTCCCCTTTCTCATTTATTTATTTATTTACTTATTTCTTATTTATTGTTTTATATACATAGGGAGGATTCTCTGTATTTTTATTTATTATTTTATATATTATATTTTTTAAATATTGTATAATATATATATATACAGTGGGGATGGAAAGTTTGGGCCCCCCAGCTACAAATGTGTATTAATGTGCATAAAGAAGCCGAGGAAAGATGGAAAAATCTCCAAAAGGCATCAAATTACAGATTAGACATTCTTATAATATGTCAACAAAAGTTAGATTTTATTTCCATCATTTACACTTTCAAAATAACAGAAAACGAAAAAATGGCGTCTGCAAAAGTTTGGGCCCCCTGCAGAGTTAATATCTTGTACTGCCCCCTTTGGCAAGTATCACGGCTTGTAAACGCTTTTTGTAGCCAGCCAAGAGTCTTTCAATTCTTGTTTGAGGTATCTTTGCCCATTCTTCCTTACAAAAGTCTTCCAGTTCTTTGAGATTTCTGGGCTGTCTGTCACGCACGGCTCTTTTAGGGTCTATCCATAGATTTTCAATGATGTTGAGGTCAGGAGATTGTGAAGGCAAAACCTTCAGATTACGCCTCTTGATGTAATCCCCCGTGGATTTCCAGGTGTGTTTAGGATCATTATCCATTTGTAGAAGCCATCCTCTCTTTAACTTCAGCTTTTTCACAGATGGCATCAAGTTACCATCCAAAATTTGCTGAAATTTTATTGAATCCATTTTTCCTTCTACTCGTGAGATGTTCCCTGTGCCACTGGCTGCAACACAACCCCAAAGCATGATTGATCCAACCCCATGCTTAACAGTTGGACAGACGTTCCTTTCATTAAATTCTGTGCTCCTTCTTCTCCAAACGTACCTTTGCTCATTCCGGCCAAAAAGTTCAATTTTAACCTCATCGGTCCACAGAAATTGTTTCCAAAATGCATCAGGCTTGTCTATATGTTCATTTGCAAAGTTCAAACGATGATTTTTGTGGTGAGGACGTAGAAGATGTTTTCTTCTGATGACTCTTCCATGAAGACCATATTTGTACAAGTATCTCTTTATAGTGGAATAGTGACCACAACTCCAGTGTCTGCCAGATCTTTCTGGAGGGATCGTGCCGTCAAACGTGGGTTTGGAATTGTTTTTCTCACAATCCTGCGAGCTGTTCTGTCTGATATTTTTCTTGGTCTTCCAGATCTTGCTTTAACTTCCACTGTTCCTGATGACTGCCATTTCTTAATGACATTCCGAACAGAGGATATTGACATCTGAAAACGCTTTGCTATCTTCTTATAGCCTTCTCCAGCTTTGTGAGCGTCAACTATTTTCAGTTTCAGTTTTCTAGACAACTGCCTAGAAGAAGCCATGGTGCTGATTGTTGGGGCAAGGTCAGATGAGTCGGGGCATTTAAAACCTTTGAGATTGACATCACCTGGTCTTCCCAGACGATGATTGAGAACAATCCATGACACTGGCAGGTCTCAGCTTGGCAAAGGGGGCAGTGCATGCTATAAATTCTGCAGGGGGCCCAAACTTCTGCAGACGCCATTTTTTTGTTTTCTGTTATTTTGAAAGTGTAAATGATGGAAATAAAATCTAACTTTTGTTGACATATTATAAGAATGTCTAATCTGTAATTTGATGCCTTTTGGAGATTTTTCCATCTTTCCTTGGCTTCTTTATGCACATTAATACACATTTTTAGCTGGGGGGCCCAAACTTTCCATCCCCACTGTATATATAAATAAAAAAAAAATTTTCTTATAAGTATAAACAAATACTATTGTTGTTTTTATCATTTATATATAATTTATATAATAATATATGCTTACTATTATATAAAGTATTTGTATATATTTTAATATGTTTATATTTATAATTATATATATATACACATACATACATATTTTTTCTTTTTTTACTTATTAGTATACACAGATACTATGATTATTATTTTATAACTTTTTGAATACAATTATTATTATTTGCTTTAGTTTTTTGCTTGTTAGTACAAAGAAATAGCTTTTTTTTCATACTCCTTTTTTCCTTCGTTTATTCTCTTCTTTCTCCATCCTTTTTAATTCTCCCTTCTTCTTTTTCCTTTTTTTAACTTTTTCATGACTCATGATTTTTTTTTAAAGATTCTTTTGCTTTTACATAACATTTTTTAAAATTGCATTTTTTTTCTTTTACATAACTTCTTTTGCATTACAATGTTTAAATTTTTTTTCCCTTTTATCTTTTTTTTTTTTTTTTTTTATAATTTTTTTTTAATGTTCATGCAATTTATAAAAGATCCCAAACTTTATTTTCTCTTCCGAAACCCAACACCCCTGACCCCTTCCCCGCCGCTATCATAGATCTCTGGTATTGTTGGGTTGCATTGGGATTTGTTTTCCTCTCTTTTCCTTTTCCCCCTCGTTCCCTCGTATATTTCTTCGTGGTATCAGGCACGCTCCCAGGACAGCCGGCGTTCCCCGGCACATCTCTGGACGCCTCTCTCGGTTTGTCCCCTGGAACAATATCCTGATGCTGACTGAGTAGGACATGCAGGCTCCAGCATCAGTGATTTTGTTGCAGGCGGCACTCCTGGCCGCCCGGACCCCGATGTGACTCTTTCTCCTGGCCGCCCGGACCCCGATGTGACTCTTTCTCCTGGCTGCCCGGACCCCGATGAGACTCTTTCTCCTGGCCGCCTGGACCCAATGTGACTCTTTCTCCTGGCCGCCTGGACCCCAATGTGACTCTTTCTCCTGGCTGCCCGGACCCCGATGAGACTCTTTCTCCTGGCCGCCTGGACCCAATGTGACTCTTTCTCCTGGCCGCCTGGACCCCAATGTGACTCTTTCTCCTGGCCGCCTGGACCCCGATGTGACTCTTTCTCCTGGCCGCCTGGACCCCGATGTGACTCTTTCTCCTGGCCGCCTGGACCCTGATGTGACTCTTTCTCCTGGCCGCCTGGACCCCAATGTGACTCTTTCTCCTGGCCGCCCGGACCCCGATGTGACTCTTTCTCCTGGCCGCCTGGACCCCGATGTGACTCTTTCTCCTGGCCGCCTGGACCCTGATGTGACTCTTTCTCCTGGCCGCCTGGACCCTGATGTGACTTTCTCCTGGCCACCCGGACCCCGATGTGACTCTTTCTCTTGGCCGCCCGGACCCCGATGTGACTCTTTCTCCTGGCCGCCCGGACCCCGATGTGACTCTTTCTCCTGGTCTCTATTATTACCGAGTGACATCAGAGTTGTAATCGGCTTATTAGCCCCCGAAGCCCTAATACCTCTTCCACACGGACAGAAGAGCCGCACTTTCATGGAGTAGGAGGAGATATTTTCTGCTGATGAAATAACTCATCAACTCTCGTCATTTCCTCCTCAAAGGGGAGAAGATGGGAAAAGTTATTCTATATGGCAACCAATGTGATGGAGGTCAGAGGTCTCCAGAGAAGGGTCCTGGTAATCCTCCATCACCCAATGACATTGGAGACAATTGAGCTCTTCCAGCCTTGTGGTAACAGTTTGGTGAAGACCCTTTTCTGTTCCCCCATGACTGTCCCCCGTGTACAAAGCCAGCTCCATAAAGACATGGATGACCAGTTTGGTGAAGACCCTTTTCTGTTCCCCCCCATGACTGTCCTCTGTGTACAAAGCCGGCTTCATAAAGACATGGATGACCAGTTTGGTGAAGACCCTTTTCTGTTACCCCATGACTGTCCCCTGTGTACAAAGCCAGCTCCATAAAGACATGGAGGACCAGTTTGGTGAAGACCCTTTTCTGTTCCCCCCCATGACTGTCCTCTGTGTACAAAGCCGGCTCCATAAAGACATGGATGACCAGTTTGGTGAAGACCCTTTTCTGTTCCCCCATGACTGTCCCCTGTGTAGAAAGCCAGCTCCATAAAGACATGGATGACCAGTTTGGTGTGGAGGAACTCCAGTGTCCTGTGCAGAACCCTGACCTCAACCCTACTGAACATTTTTGGGAAGGAACACCGATGGTGAGCCAGGTCTTCACTACCTGACCTCTCAAATGAGCACAATTGCCCACAGACAGCCTCCAATATCTTGCAAAAAAGCCTTCTTAGAAGGGTGGAGGATGTTGGAAGCAAAGGGGGGGGGTGGAGCTTCATATTTATAGCCACACAGGAGTTCAAGTCCATATTAAATGACCATGGGGGATAACTCTGTATTAATGGCCACAAGTGCACAAGTCCATATTAATGGCCATGGTGGACCAAGTCCATATTAATGGCTATAGTAGGCCAGGTCCATGTTAATGGCCATGGTGGGACAGGTCCATGTTAATGGCCATGGTGGGACAGGTCCATGTTAATGGCAATGGAGGACCAGGTCCATGTTAATGGCCATGGTGGGCCAAGTCCATGTTAATGGCCATGGTGGGCCAAGTCCATGTTAAAGGCCATAGTGGGCCAGGTTCATGTTAAAGACCATGGTGGGCCAGGTCCATGTTAATGACCATGGTGGGCAAGGTCCTTGTTAATGACCATGGTGGGCCAGGTCCATATTAATGACCACGGGGGGAGGGGGTCAAGTCCATATTAGTGGCCATGGGGGTCCAAATCCATATTAATGGCCACAGAGAGAGCAGGGCAACTCCATATTACAGGCCCTGTCTTTGGAATAAGATGCCAACAAGCCGAGATACGTGTGATGCCCAAGTATCCACCTACTTTTGGTCTTATAGAGTATATTCTTTTAGCCACTTTGGCGGAATGAGCACAAATTTCCACCAACACCCTCCAAAATCTTCTGGAGATCGTACCGAGAAGAGTGGAGGGCGTTCTAACCACAAAGCGGACATGGGCAGAAGAAATCAGGAGCCAAACAATCAGTTCAGAAGTCCATATATCCTTTATTCTTGGAAATAAAGTCCCAACCACTGGAAAATCAATAGCCAATGCATTTCAGGGGCTACAGAATCCCCCTTCACCAGAACTTGGGTTTGGTTACTGGAATTCCAATATGGACTGTGATTACAAAGAACCTTCTGGATGGATATGTAGAACATGGGCCAATTTGCAGAGTTCAATGGCTGTATTATAGCTTCGCTGGACGTATTTCCTCAAATAGCTAGAAAGTGGTACAAGCCCATGGTTTAGGAATGGGATGGTCAGCAAACCCATATAGGTGTGATGGTCAGCTGTCCACAAACCTCTATCTAAGGTCTTCCATACCTTCTCATCAGGTGGTATCTGAGGGAGCCGTAGCATATTGTGTTTTCTGACTATAGGCACAGCAACGTTGATATGCCCATTCCCTTGAATTCAGTGCAGGTCTATGTCACGGCCAGGGTTCCGTACAGGACACTTGGGTTCCTCAACACCAAACTGGTCCTCCATGTCTTTATGGAGCTGGCTTTGTACACGGGGGACAGTCATGGGGGAACAGAAAAGGGTCTTCACCAAACTGGTCATCCATGTCTTTATGGAGCTGGCTTTGTACACAGAGGACAGTCATGGGGGGACAGAAAAGGGTCTTCACCAAACTGTTACATCAAGGCTGGAAGAGCACAATTGTCTCCAATGTCTGTGCATGATGGAGGATTACCAGGATTCTTCTCTGGAGACACCTGACCTCCATCATTTGGTGGTGGTGGTGGGGGGGGGGGGGGGCTTTTCACATACTTTTGAATGTACAGTTTGTGTGATGTTCAGGTGTTGACCAAATTTTGGCCATATTGTGTATTTGGGGAATTGGGGTTCGCTGGCTTTATCTCGTGCACCGAGCCATCCTCATGCTACATCAACAAAGTCTCCATTGCCCATAAAGCACCCAACAATATGATGGTTACCTCATCCAGCATTTGAGGACCTCATGCGGGCACCTGATGCCAACTGATCTTGGGCAGGAAATTGTGTTCATTCTTTCCTCCTAAGACAAGCCACCAGCAGATATTGGTTTCCTCTTTACCTCTCCATAGCCTAAACATGGAGACACGGCCCAGCCCAGCGTGCATGGTCCTGGAGCCACTGACAGAGATACATCCCAGGGGGAACTGTACCTGTACATCCTTGCACCCTAGACCCTCTGATGGTCCAGTATCTGAAAGCACAGTCCCAGCCTTCCAAGCCCCGCCCTTTGTAATTCTCCTAGAGCCGGGGTCTCCAAACTTTCTAAACAAGGGGCAAGTTTACTGTCCTTCAGACTTTAGGGGGGCTGTACTGTGCCCAGTGGGAGTAAACAATGCCTGATCTTTGGTATTACGGCGAGAAATAGTTGGTGTTAGTGGGAGGAATAGTGCCCCATCATTGGTGTCAGTGGGAGGAATAGTGCCCCATCATTGGTGTCAGTAGGAGGAATAGTGCCCCATCATTGGTATCAGTGGGAGGAATAGTGCCCCATCATTGGTGTCAGTGGGAGGAATAGTGCCCCATCATTGGTGTCAGTAGGAGGAATAGTGCCCCATCATTGGTGTCAGTAGGAGGAATAGTACCCCATCATTGGTGTCAGTGGGAGGAATAGTACCCCATCATTGGTGTCAGTAGGAGGAATAGTGCCCCATCATTGGTGTCAGTAGGAGGAATAGTGCCCCATCATTGGTGTCAGTGGGAGGAATAGTGCCCCATCGTTGGTGTCAGTGGCAGGAATAATACCTCAAGGGCTGGATAAAGGCAAGTAAAGGGCCGCAGTTTGGAGACCAGTGTCCTAGAGTGAGGTTGCACAGTGATGTGATGGAAGCTCCGCCCCCTGGGAGGCACCATGTAAAGCCTGCTGAAGTGCTCAGACTACAAATAGATGGAATGGACTTCACGTATCTATGTAATGCTTCTCAGTGATCTAAAATGGAAAATACAGAACTTTGTCACTAGATGGCGATGCGTATCATAAATAATTCAGATACTTAGCGCCATCTATTGGCCGCCGACATTTTAAATCATTGAAAAACATTCGACCAGCGCAGGGAATAGCAGAAGAGCGTTTGTTTTTCACGCAGACAGAATGAGGGAACGAGACTTTCTCTGGCCAAATCGCTTTGTAGATTTTTCTGTATAAATTCTTCTCTGCGATTTCAGTGGATTTCCGTGAATTGCGTTCACCTGGTTGCCTGCACTGCCTGAGGGTCTCCTGTGTGGCGGGGCATGCGGTGCAGCTCGGTATCAACTTCTCATTGTCTTTTCTTCCTTCCAATACTCAGTGACCTCGCTCTGCGGAACTGCCTGCTGACTGCCGACATGACGGTGAAGATCGGTGACTACGGGGTGGCCCATTCCAAATATCGGGTAAGCAGCAGCCAGCGGTCACCAAGCCAGAGGCAAGTCCAATGCGGCTGCACCGGAGCTAAAGGATGGTGGCTGCTCTGGGTAGTGTGCCTTGCCTCGCTGCCTTAGACCCCGGTCACGACTTGGCATGCGATTTGCATGCCATGCGACTTGAGACACGCACCCTGTTGTCTGCAATTACAGCGGTCGTATCGATGCGATTCTGACTCGGTAGGAGCCGCACCGATTTCTAAAGCAGCGCATGGAACGATCTTCGGTGCGATTTGCACAGATCTCTGTGTCAGACGTCTTGCAAATCTCCCCTGAAATCAGAATCTCCTCCGACTTCACTGTAATGTCAGGATCGATGTGACCGGGGATCGATGTGACCGGGGATCGATGTGATTGGGGATCGATGTGACCGGGGATCGATGTGATTGGGGATCGGTGTGATCGGGGATCGATGTGATTGGGGATCGGTGTGATTGGGGATCGGTGTGATTGGGGATCGATGTGATTGGGGATCGGTGTGATTGGGGATCGATGTGATTGGGGATCGGTGTGATTGGGGATCGGTGTGATCGGGGATCGGTATGACTGGGGATCGGTGTGATTGGGGATTGGTGTGATCGGGGATCGGTGTGACTGGGGATCGGTGTGACTGGGGATCGGTGTGATTGGGGATCGGTGTGATTGGGGATCGGTGTGATTGGGGATCGGTGTGATTGGGGATCGGTGTGATTGGGGATCGGTATGACTGGGGATCGGTGTGATTGGGGATCGGTGTGATCGGGGATCGGTATGACTGGGGATCGGTGTGATTGGGGATTGGTGTGATCGGGGATCGGTGTGACTGGGGATCGGTGTGATTGGGGATCGGTGTGATTGGGGATCGATGTGACCGGGGATCGATGTGACCGGGGATCGGTGTGATTGGGGATCGGTGTGATTGGGGATCGGTGTGATTGGGGATCGGTGTAATTGGGGATCGGTATGACTGGGGATCGGTGTGATTGGGGATCGGTGTGATCGGGGATCGGTATGACTGGGGATCGGTGTGATTGGGGATTGGTGTGATCGGGGATCGGTGTGACTGGGGATCGGTGTGATTGGGGATCGGTGTGATTGGGGATCGATGTGACCGGGGATCGGTGTGACCGGGGATCGGTGTGACCGGGGATCGGTGTGATTGGGGATCGGTGTGATTGGGGATCGGTGTGATTGGGGATCGGTGTGATCGGGGATCGGTGTGACCGGGGATCGATGTGACCGGGGATCGATGTGACCGGGGATCGGTGTGATTGGGGATCGGTGTGATCGGGGATCGGTGTGACCGGGGATCGATGTGACCGGGGATCGATGTGACCGGGGATCGGTGTGATTGGGGATCGGTGTGATTGGGGATCGGTGTGACTGGGGATCGGTATGATCGAGTGATAAACATCGCATGGTTTTGTGTGGATTGGACCTCGCGGCACGGCGCGGTTTTCAGGGATTTTTGACCTTTTTAATCTTGCATTAAGTATCGCGGAATCATTTATTTATTTTCGTGAACCGGACATTTTGTTAGCGCGGGCGGGAATTTCTGCAAATGAGTCATGTGACCGTGTTAGCGCATGTGGTGACCTTTAGTGAATTGACCGCGAAGTGCCCCCAGAAAACGTATAAAAAACAAGTGTAAGGCGGCTTCACACCGAGGAGACAAACAATTCCCTGTGTATGTGAATGTACATCCGTGTATGTGAATGTACATCTGTGTATGTGAATGTACATCCGTGTATGTGAATGTATATCCGTGTATGTGAATGTACATCCGTGTATGTGAATGTGTATCCGTGTATGTGAATGTATATCCGTGTATGTGAATGTATATCCGTGTATGTGAATGTGTATCCGTGTATGTGAATGTGTATCCCTGTATGTGAATGTACATCCGTGTATGTGAATGTATATCCGTGTATGTGAATGTACATCCGTGTATGTGAATGTATATCTCTGTATGTTGTCACACGGAGGCGTTGCGCTTGCGGTGTAAAATCTCCGTCTTGCAGCATCTTTGGAACATGTTTGGGGAGTCAAGAAAATCCCTCTTCCTATGAAATCAATGAGAAGCGTCTGAGAAGCAGTTATGTTGCAATTTTAAGTCACATGTCCTTTAACAAACGCAGTAAAATGCAGTAAAAAGGGCTGTGCGTCTTTACGGCGTCTTTGTGGCGTCTCTGCGGCGTCTTTACGGCGTCTTTGTGGCGTCTCTGCGGCGTCTTTACGGCGGCTCTGTGGCGTCTCTGCGGCGTCTTTACGGCGGCTTTGTGGCGTCTCTGCAGCGTCTTTACGGCGTCTTGTGGCGTCCTTACGGCGTCTTGTGGCGTCTCTGCAGCGTCTTTACGGCGTCTTGTGGCGTCCTTACGGCGTCTTGTGGCGTCTCTGCAGCGTCTTTACGGCGTCTTGTGGCGTCCTTACGGCGTCTTGTGGCGTCTCTGCATTGTCTTTGCAGCGGATGAGTGTGGAAGTAGCCTTAGCGATTTGCAGCCTCAGAGTGCGGTTAGGCCCCTCGCCGTCCTCCCGCAGACAGCCGCACGCGCCCCACCCCGTCGTCAGACGTTCCTGTTTCCATGCCGCACGCCTCTCGTCGTGTTTTCCGTAACCAAACACCCCAGAGCTGCGCCAGCTTGTCCCCGGCTTGTGGCGGCTGAGGCACCAAGCTGGCCATATGAAGGGAGGGGAGGGGATGTTCCATCACAGAGCACGTCTCTGCCCCAAAGGGGAGGAGGGGACTCTGCTGTAACCTCTGTCAGGGTGAGTCAGACGTCGGCTGATCCTCCAGGAGGAGGAGGTTGGTTGGTTGGTGGGGGGGGGGGAGGAGGAGGTTGGTTGGGGGGGGACTGCTGAGTCGGAAGCAGCACAGGAAGGATTGTCGCTCTTGTCTGAGTCCCTGTGTTTGTTCCTTGCAGGAGGACTACCTGGTGACGTCCGACCAACTGTGGGTCCCTCTGCGCTGGATCGCGCCGGAGCTGATTGATGAAGTACATGGGAACCTCCTGGTGGTGGACCAGACCAAGACCAGCAACATCTGGTAGGACGGCCGGCTGCCTTGTTTGTCGCGGGTTCTCCCCATCCATGAGCTGGGTGGAGCCCGGAGACAAGCGTGCTTTTCTGTCCGCGGGCGCCGCCGGCTCGCCTGGCTTTCCGCCCCTTCTGCCTCCGGTATCCGGGGAATTTCAAGGATACGTCCCTGAAATGTTCATTTCACGCTTGATAAATCCCAATCCCAACCAATGTTAGGAAAGTAGAGGGATCTGCTCATGGCGGCCTTCTGCGATTGGCCGGAATCCACGCATTTGTAGCTTTGGTTTACTTGAGGTGATTGTAGCCGTATTGGTGCGCTTGGGACGGAAACAATTCAGTTCTGACGGGATACTTTTTATATTTGCACTAACATGCAATTTTGAGGACAAGCTTTCGGGTTCCCCTTCTTCAGGGTCCCAGCAGGACTTCTTCACAAAGTTTTATGTTAGGGGAGAAAAAAACAGAAAAAAAACAAAACAGAAAGAAACACACAAATGTGCACAACAATGGCCATAAAACTAGAGTTGGACTAGAGGCCAGGGGCGGACTGGCCATATGGAAACTCGGGCGCTGCCCGGGGTCAGTAGGGGGCCCCGTGAGATGCCCCTGGTACCTTTTTCATAGCCTTTTTTGAGTTTGGGCAAGGACACAGGGGCCCCATGATCCCCTATGGCCCGGGGGCCCCATGAGTTGTCAGTCTGCCCCTGGATAAGACACAGCAAAAAAAAGTATCACATCAGTACTCAATTGTTTCTGTAGCTTTCTTTTAGAAACAATGGCGTTCTGTCCGGGATACTTCTTCATACAATTTCCAGGACCATCTTTCAGGGTCTGTCCCCCTCTTCAGGGTCTGTCCCCCTCTTCAGGGTCTGTCCCCTTCTTCAGGGTCTGTCCCCTTCTTCAGGGTCTGTCCCCCTCTTCAGGGTCTGTCCCCCTCTTCAGGGTCTGTCCCCCTCTTCAGGGTCTGTTCCCTTCTTCAGGGTCTGTCCCCTTCTTCAGGGTCTGTCTCCCTCTTCAGGGTCTGTCCCCCTCTTCAGGGTCTGTCCCCCTCTTCAGGGTCTGTTCCCCTCTTCAGGGTCTGTCCCCTTCTTCAGGGTCTGTCCCCCTCTTCAGGGTCTGTGCCCTTCTTCAGGGTCTGTCTCCCTCTTCAGGGTCTGTCCCCTTCTTCAGGGTCTGTCCCCCTCTTCAGGGTCTGTCCCCTTCTTCAGGGTCTGTCCCCTTCTTCAGGGTCTGTCTCCCTCTTCAGGGTCTGTCCCCTTCTTCAGGGTCTGTCCCCCTCTTCAGGGTCTGTCCCCTTCTTCAGGGTCTGTCCCCCTCTTCAGGGTCTGTCCCCCTCTTCAGGGTCTGTCCCCTTCTTCAGGGTCTGTCCCCTTCTTCAGGGTCTGTCTCCCTCTTCAGGGTCTGTCTCCCTCTTCAGGGTCTGTCCCCTTCTTCAGGGTCTGTCCCCCTCTTCAGGGTCTGCCCCCTTCTTCAGGGTCTGTCCCCTTCTTCAGGGTCTGTCTCCCTCTTCAGGGTCTGTCCCCCTCTTCAGGGTCTGTCTCCCTCTTCAGGGTCTGTCCCCCTCTTCAGGGTCTGTCCCCCTCTTCAGGGTCTGTCCCCTTCTTCAGGGTCTGTCCCCCTCTTCAGGGTCTGTCCCCCTCTTCAGGGTCTGTCCCCCTCTTCAGGGTCTGTCCCCTTCTTCAGGGTCTGTCTCCCTCTTCAGGGTCTGTCTCCCTCTTCAGGGTCTGTCCCCTTCTTCAGGGTCTGTCCCCCTCTTCAGAATCTGTCCCCCTCTTCAGGGTCTGTCCCCCTCTTCAGGGTCTGTCCCCCTCTTCAGGGTCTGTCCCCTTCTTCAGGGTCTGTCCCCCTCTTCAGGGTCTGTCCCCCTCTTCAGGGTCTGTCCCCCTCTTCAGGGTCTGTCCCCTTCTTCAGGGTCTGTCCCCCTCTTCAGGGTCTGTCCCCCTCTTCAGGGTCTGTTCCCTTCTTCAGGGTCTGTTCCCTTCTTCAGGGTCTGTTCCCTTCTTCAGGGTCTGTCCCCCTCTTCAGGGTCTGTCCCCTTCTTCAGGGTCTGTCCCCCTCTTCAGGGTCTGTCCCCTTCTTCAGGGTCTGTCCCCCTCTTCAGGGTCTGTCCCCCTCTTCAGGGTGTCCCCCTCTTCAGAATCTGTCCCCCTCTTCAGGGTCTGTCCCCCTCTTCAGGGTCTGTCCCCTTCTTCAGGGTCTGTCCCCCTCTTCAGGGTCTGTCCCCCTCTTCAGGGTCTGTCCCCTTCTTCAGGGTCTGTCCCCTTCTTCAGGGTCTGTCCCCCTTTTCAGGGTCCAAGAAAACAAAACAAGTACCCCGGACCGGACGCCATCATTTCTATCACACTAATGCGGCTATAATCACCTACTTTGTTATTTTGTTTCTACTTTTAAATGTTACTTTTTGTATTGTTTGTTTGTTTGTTTGTTTGTTTGCCAAAACAAAACAAATGTTGCCTGTGGTAAAGGAGCAGCCGATGTTGTTTCAGTGGCCTCCGGTGAGCTCGGGGGTGTCAGAGCCCCCCCGCGGTAGAATAAAAAGGGTTTCGGAATCCGTTTTGGTGAATTTGCCGCCATGTATTGCTGAGATCTGACAGTTTAGGTTCGCGGCGTTCAGCTACAGTGTTGAGTTCTAAGTATCTGTCTGCTGTAGTTGGCAACATGCTAAAACTGTTTCCAGGGACAAATTGCTGCGGAATTGAGGCACCGAAGCAGCGGAGTCTCCGGCGACCGCGACTCGCCACCATCGCGCCGTATTTTACAAAATCGATTACAAGAATATTTTGTTGTGATTCCTTTTCTAGTAGAGCGGAACACAACCGGGTTCAGCCCGGGTTCACATGTATGTGGTGAACATGTGATCCGACTCGGCACATTGCGCCGGGATTTCAGGGAGCCGTTAACTTAAAACACAAAGCCGTTGCGGTTCGCATGAACGGGGTGCGATTATCATGCGGTGCGGAAATCACACAGCAACCGCTGCAAATTCGGCACCACATTGGTGTGATTCCAGGTTTAAAGGGGCAAAGCGCTTTCATCCCGTGTTCACATACATGCGGTGCGGTAAATCCCATGTGATTCAAAAAAGAACTGCACTGCATTCCCTGCATCACATGCGACTTGTGTGCGGTGCAATGGGAGTCGTACATTTTGTATGGCCCTAATCACACTAGAATCGGATCGCACGGGTACTCACACCTATGAGATCCGGGTACTCACACCTATGTGATCCGGGTACTCACACCTATGCGATCCGGGTACTCACACCTATGCGATCCGGGTACTCACACCTATGCGATCCGGGTACTCACACCTTTGTGATCCGGGTACTCACACCTATGAGATCCGGGTACTCACATCTTTGTGATCCGGGTACTCACACCTTTGTGATCGGGGTACTCGCACCTATGAAATCCGGGTACTCACACCTTTGTGATCCGGGTACTCACACCTTTGTGATCCGGGTACTCACACCTATGTGATCCGGGTACTCACACCTATGCGATCCGGGTACTCACACCTATGTGATCCGGGTACTCACACCTATGTGATCCGGGTACTCACACCTATGCGATCCGGGTACTCACACCTATGTGATCCGGGTACTCACACCTTTGAGATCCGGGTACTCACACCTATGAGATCCGGGTACTCACACCTATGCGATCCGGGTACTCACACCTATGCGATCCGGGTACTCACACCTATGCGATCCGGGTACTCACACCTATGCGATCCGGGTACTCACACCTTTGTGATCCGGGTACTCACACCTATGTGATCCGGGTACTCACACCTATGCGATCCGGGTACTCACACCTATGCGATCCGGGTACTCACACCTATGCGATCCGGGTACTCACACCTATGCGATCCGGGTACTCACACCTTTGTGATCCGGGTACTCGCACCTTTGTGATCCGGGTACTCACACCTTTGTGATCCGGGTACTCACACCTATGTGATCCGGGTACTCACACCTTTGTGATCCGGGTACTCACACCTTTGTGATCCGGGTACTCACACCTATGCGATCCGGGTACTCACACCTATGCGATCCGGGTACTCACACCTATGCGATCCGGGTACTCACACCTTTGTGATCCGGGTACTCGCACCTATGTGATCCGGGTACTCGCACCTATGCGATCCGGGTACTCGCACCTATGCGATCCGGGTACTCGCACCTATGCGATCCGGGTACTCACACCTATGCGATCCGGATACTCACACCTATGACATCCGGGTACTCACACCTATGTGATCCGGGTACTCACACCTTTGTGATCCGGGTACTCACACCTTTGTGATCCGGGTACTCACACCTATGCGATCCGGGTACTCACACCTATGAAATCCGGGTACTCACATCTTTGTGATCCGGGTACTCACACCTTTGTGATCGGGGTACTCGCACCTATGAAATCCGGGTACTCACACCTTTGTGATCCGGGTACTCACACCTTTGTGATCCGGGTACTCACACCTATGTGATCCGGGTACTCACACCTATGCGATCCGGGTACTCACACCTATGTGATCCGGGTACTCACACCTTTGAGATCCGGGTACTCACACCTATGAGATCCGGGTACTCACACCTATGCGATCCGGGTACTCACACCTATGCGATCCGGGTACTCACACCTATGCGATCCGGGTACTCACACCTATGCGATCCGGGTACTCACACCTATGCGATCCGGGTACTCACACCTTTGCGATCCGGGTACTCACACCTATGCGATCCGGGTACTCACACCTATGCGATCCGGGTACTCACACCTATGCGATCCGGGTACTCACACCTATGCGATCCGGGTACTCACACCTATGCGATCCGGGTACTCGCACCTATGCGATCCGGGTACTCGCACCTATGCGATCCGGATACTCACACCTATGACATCCGGGTACTCACACCTATGTGATCCGGGTACTCACACCTTTGTGATCCGGGTACTCACACCTTTGTGATCCGGGTACTCACACCTATGCGATCCGGGTACTCACACCTATGAAATCCGGGTACTCACATCTTTGTGATCCGGGTACTCACACCTTTGTGATCGGGGTACTCGCACCTATGAAATCCGGGTACTCACACCTTTGTGATCCGGGTACTCACACCTTTGTGATCCGGGTACTCACACCTATGTGATCCGGGTACTCACACCTATGCGATCCGGGTACTCACACCTATGTGATCCGGGTACTCACACCTTTGAGATCCGGGTACTCACACCTATGAGATCCGGGTACTCACACCTATGCGATCCGGGTACTCACACCTATGCGATCCGGGTACTCACACCTATGCGATCCGAGTACTCACACCTATGCGATCCGGGTACTCACACCTATGCGATCCGGGTACTCACACCTTTGCGATCCGGGTACTCACACCTATGCGATCCGGGTACTCACACCTATGCGATCCGGGTACTCACACCTATGCGATCCGGGTACTCACACCTATGCGATCCGGGTACTCACACCTATGCGATCCGGGTACTCGCACCTATGCGATCCGGGTACTCGCACCTTTGTGATCCGGGTACTCGCACCTTTGTGATCCGGGTACTCACACCTATGTGATCCGGGTACTCACACCTTTGTGATCCGGGTACTCACACCTATGTGATCCGGGTACTCACACCTTTGTGATCCGGGTACTCACACCTTTGTGATCCGGGTACTCACACCTATGTGATCCGGGTACTCACACCTTTGTGATCCGGGTACTCACACCTATGTGATCCGGGTACTCACACCTATGTGATCCGGGTACTCACACCTATGCGATCCGGGTACTCACACCTATGCGATCCGGGTACTCACACCTATGCGATCCGGGTACTCACACCTATGCGATCCGGGTACTCGCACCTTTGTGATCCGGGTACTCGCACCTATGTGATCCGGGTACTCGCACCTATGCGATCCGGGTACTCGCACCTATGCGATCCGGGTACTCGCACCTATGCGATCCGGGTACTCACACCTATGCGATCCGGATACTCACACCTATGACATCCGGGTACTCACACCTATGTGATCCGGGTACTCACACCTTTGTGATCCGGGTACTCACACCTTTGTGATCCGGGTACTCACACCTATGCGATCCGGGTACTCACACCTATGAAATCCGGGTACTCACACCTTTGTGATCCGGGTACTCACACCTTTGTGATCCGGGTACTCACACCTTTGTGATCCGGGTACTCACACCTATGTGATCCGGGTACTCACACCTATGTGATCCGGGTACTCACACCTATGCGATCCGGGTACTCACACCTTTGTGATCCGGGTACTCACACCTATGCGATCCGGGTACTCACATCTATGTGACCGGATTCTGCACATCGCACCCCCTTTTCCAGACCGCTTTCGGGGTGTTGCTAACTTAACATACACACCCGCAGCGGTTCGCATGAACGGGGTGCGATTATGATGTGGTGCGGAATTCGCACAGAAACCACTGCCAATTCTGCACCTCATCAGAGAGAACCCGGGATGAGATCCACCGTCTTCACTTCCAGTGTTGCAGCATTATAAAACGGTTTCCAGAGACACATGGCTGCTGCTAAGAGGCACCAAAGCTGCTCGCTCTCCGATGAACGCGGCTCGCCACCAAATTTACATTTCTGTTGCGATGCGTTTCAGAACTGGACGCACCCGGGATTGGATACGCTGTCAATGTTTCTCTCTTGGTGTAGTATGCAAACAGTTTCCAGAAACACATAACTGCTGAAAAGAGACACCAAAGCTGCAGGTCCTCTGCTATACATACCGATCACTGTCATACCCCCCACACTCCTCTCCTGTACATACCGATCACTGTCATACCCCCCACACTCCTCTCCTGTACATACCGATCACTGTCATACCCCCCACACTCCTCTCCTGTACATACCGATCACTGTCATACCCCCCACACTCCTCTCCTGTACATACCGATCACTGTCATACCCCCCACACTCCTCTCCTGTACATACCGATCATTGTCATACCCCCCACACTCCTCTCCTGTACATACCGATCACTGTCACACCCCCCACACTCCTCTCCTGTACATACCGATCACTGTCATACCTTCACACTCCTCTCCTGTACATACCGATCACTGTCATACCCCCCACACTCCTCTCCTGTACATACCGATCACTGTCACACCCCCCCACACTCCTCTCCTGTACATACCGATCACTGTCATACCCCCCACACTCCTCTCCTGTACATACCGATCACTGTCACACCCCCCACACTCCTCTCCTGTACATACCGATCACTGTCATACCCCCCACACTCCTCTCTTGTACATACCGATCACTGTCACACCCCCCACACTCCTCTCCTGTACATACCGATCACTGTCATACCCCCCACACTCCTCTCCTGTACATACCGATCACTGTCATACCCCCCACACTCCTCTCCTGTACATACCGATCACTGTCATACCCCCCACACTCCTCTCCTGTACATACCGATCACTGTCACCCCCCACACTCCTCTCTTGTACATACCGATCACTGTCACACCCCCCACACTCCTCTCTTGTACATACCGATCACTGTCATACCCCCCACACTCCTCTCTTGTACATACCGATCACTGTCACACCCCCCACACTCCTCTCCTGTACATACCGATCACTGTCATACCCCCCACACTCCTCTCCTGTACATACCGATCACTGTCACACCCCCCACACTCCTCTCCTGTACATACCGATCACTGTCACACCCCCCACACTCCTCTCCTGTACATACCGATCACTGTCATACCCCCCACACTCCTCTCCTGTACATACCGATCACTGTCATACCCCCCACACTCCTCTCCTGTACATACCGATCACTGTCACACCCCCCACACTCCTCTCCTGTACATACCGATCACTGTCACACCTCCACACTCCTCTCCTGTACATACCGATCACTATCATACCTCCACACTCCTCTCCTGTACATACCGATCACTGTCATACCCCCACACTCCTCTCCTGTACATACCGATCACTGTCATACCCCCACACTCCTCTCCTGTACATACCGATCACTGTCATACCTCCACACTCCTCTCCTGTACATACCGATCACTGTCACACCCCCCACACTCCTCTCCTGTACATACCGATCACTGACACACCCCCCACATTCCTCTCCAGTATATACCGATCACTGTCACACCCCCCCAACTCCTCTCCTGTACATACCGATCACTGTCATACCCTCCACACTCCTCTCCTGTACATACCGATCACTGTCATACCTCCACACTCCTCTCCTGTACATACCGATCACTGTCATACCCCCACACTCCTCTCCTGTACATACCGATCACTGTCACACCTCCACACTCCTCTCCTGTACATACCGATCACTGTCACACCCCCCACACTCCTCTCCTGTACATACCGATCACTGTCACACCTCCACACTCCTCTCCTGTACATACCGATCACTGTCACACCCCCCACACTCCTCTCCTGTACATACCGATCACTGTCATACCCCCCACACTCCTCTCCTGTACATACCGATCACTGTCATACCCTCCACACTCCTCTCCTGTACATACCGATCACTGTCATACCTCCACACTCCTCTCCTGTACATACCGATCACTGTCACACCCCCCACACTCCTCTCCTGTACATACCGATCACTGTCACACCCCCCACATTCCTCTCCAGTACATACCGATCACTGTCACACCCCCCCCTCTCCTCTCCTGTACATACCGATCACTGTCATACCCTCCACACTCCTCTCCTGTACATACCGATCACTGCCACACCCCCACATTCCTCTCCAGTACATACCGATCACTGTCATACCCCCCACACTCCTCTTCTGTACATACCGATCACTGTCATACCCTCCTCACTTCTCTCCTGTACATACCGATCACTGTCACACCCCCCACACTCCTCTCCTGTACATACCGATCACTCTCATACCCCAACACTCCTCTCCTGTACATACCGATCACTGTCACACCTCCACAATCCTCTCCTGTACATACCGATCACTGTCATACCCCCCACATTCCTCTCCTGTACATACCGATCACTGTCATACCCCCCACTCTCCTCTCCTGTACATACCGATCACTGTCATACCCCCCACACTCCTCTCCTGTACATACCGATCACTGTCATACCCCCCACACTCCTCTTCTGTACATACCGATCACTGTCATACCTCCACACTCCTCTCCTGTACATACCGATCACTGTCATACCTCCGTACTCCTCTCCTGTACATACCGATCACTGTCACACCTCCACACTCCTCTCCTGTACACACCGATCACTGTCATACCCTCCACACTCCTCTCCTGTACATACCGATCACTGTCATACCCCCCACACTCCTCTCCTGTACATACCGATCACTGTTATACCTCCACACTCCTCTCCTGTACATACCGATCACTGTCATACCCCCCACTCTCCTCTCCTGTACATACCAATCACTGTCACACCTCCACACTCCTCTTCTGTACATACCGATCACTGTCATACCCCCCACTCTCCTCTCCTGTACATACCGATCACTGTCACACCTCCACACTCCTCTCCTGTACATACCGATCACTGTCACACACCCCACACTCCTCTCCTGTACATACCGATCACTGTCATACCCCCCACAATCCTCTCCTGTACATACCGATCACTGTCACACCTCCACACTCCTCTTCTGTACATACCGATCACTGTCACACCCCCCACACTCCTCTCCTGTACATACCGATCACTGTCATACCTCCCACACTCCTCTCCTGTACATACCGATCACTGTCATACCCCCCACACTCCTCTCCTGTACATACCGATCACTGTCATACCCCCCACACTCCTCTCCTGTACATACCGATCACTGTCATACCTCCACACTCCTCTCCTGTACATACCGATCACTGTCATACCCCCCATACTCCTCTCCTGTACATACCGATCACTGTCATACCCCCCATACTCCTCTCCTGTACATACCGATCACTGTCACACCCCCCACACTCCTCTCCTGTACATACCGATCTCTGTCACACCCCCCACACTCCTCTCCTGTACATACCGATCACTGTCATACCTCCACACTCCTCTCCTATACATACCGATCACTGTCACACCTCCACACTCCTCTCCTGTACACACCGATCACTGTCATACCCCCCCCACTCCTCTCCTGTACACACCGATCACTGTCATACCCCCCACACTCCTCTCCTGTACATACCGATCACTGTCACACCCCCCACACCCCTCTCCTGTACATACCGATCACTGTCACACCCTCCACACTCCTCTCCTGTACATACCGATCACTGTCATACCTCCACACTCCTCTCCTGTACATACCGATCACTGTCATACCTCCACACTCCTCTCCTGTACATACCGATCACTGTCATACCTCCACACTCCTCTCCTGTACACACCGATCACTGTCACACCCCCCACACTCCTCTCCTGTACATACCGATCACTATCATACCCCCCACACTCCTCTCCTGTACATACCGATCACTGTTATACCTTCACACTCCTCTCCTGTACATACCGATCACTGTCATACCTCCACACTCCTCTCCTGTACATACCGATCACTGTCATACCTCCACACTCCTCTCCTGTACATACCGATCACTGTCACACACCCCACACTCCTCTCCTGTACATACCGATCACTGTCACACACCCCACACTCCTCTCCTGTACATACCGATCACTGTCACACACCCCACACTCCTCTCCTGTACATACCGATCACTGTCATACCCCCCACACTCCTCTCCTGTACATACCGATCACTGTCATACCCCCCCCAATTCCTCTCCTGTACATACCGATCACTGTCATACCCCCCACACTCCTCTCCTGTACATACCGATCACTGTCATACCTCCACACTCCTCTCCTGTACATACCGATCACTGTCACACACCCCACACTCCTCTCCTGTACATACCGATCACTGTCACACCTCCACACTCCTCTCCTGTACATACCGATCACTGTCACACCTCCACACTCCTCTCCTGTACATACCGATCACTGTCATACCCCCCACACTCCTCTCCTGTACATACCGATCACTGTCATACCTCCACACTCCTCTCCTGTACATACCGATCACTGTCATACCCCCCACACTCCTCTTCTGTACATACCGATCACTGTCATACCCTCCTCACTTCTCTCCTGTACATACCGATCACTGTCACACCCCCCACACTCCTCTCCTGTACATACCGATCACTGTCACACCTCCACAATCCTCTCCTGTACATACCGATCACTGTCATACCCCCCACATTCCTCTCCTGTACATACCGATCACTGTCATACCCCCCACACTCCTCTCCTGTACATACCGATCACTGTCATACCCCCCACACTCCTCTCCTGTACATACCGATCACTGTCATACCTCCACACTCCTCTCCTGTACATACCGATCACTGTCATACCTCCGTACTCCTCTCCTGTACATACCGATCACTGTCATACCCCCCACACTCCTCTCCTGTACATACCGATCACTGTCATACCCCCCACACTCCTCTCCTGTACATACCGATCACTGTCATACCTCCACACTCCTCTCCTGTACATACCGATCACTGTCATACCCCCCACTCTCCTCTCCTGTACATACCGATCACTGTCACACCTCCACACTCCTCTTCTGTACATACCGATCACTGTCATACCCCCCACTCTCCTCTCCTGTACATACCGATCACTGTCACACCTCCACACTCCTCTCCTGTACATACCGATCACTGTCACACACCCCACACTCCTCTCCTGTACATACCGATCACTGTCATACCCCCCACACTCCTCTCCTGTACATACCGATCACTGTCACACCTCCACACTCCTCTTCTGTACATACCGATCACTGTCACACCCCCCACACTCCTCTCCTGTACATACCGATCACTGTCATACCTCCCACACTCCTCTCCTGTACATACCGATCACTGTCATACCCCCCACACTCCTCTCCTGTACATACCGATCACTGTCACACCTCCACACTCCTCTTCTGTACATACCGATCACTGTCACACCCCCCACACTCCTCTCCTGTACATACCGATCACTGTCACACCCCCCACACTCCTCTCCTGTACATACCGATCACTGTCATACCTCCACACTCCTCTCCTATACATACCGATCACTGTCACACCTCCACACTCCTCTCCTGTACACACCGATCACTGTCATACCCCCCCCACTCCTCTCCTGTACACACCGATCACTGTCATACCCCCCACACTCCTCTCCTGTACATACCGATCACTGTCACACCCCCCACACCCCTCTCCTGTACATACCGATCACTGTCACACCCTCCACACTCCTCTCCTGTACATACCGATCACTGTCATACCTCCACACTCCTCTCCTGTACATACCGATCACTGTCATACCTCCACACTCCTCTCCTGTACATACCGATCACTGTCATACCTCCACACTCCTCTCCTGTACACACCGATCACTGTCACACCCCCCACACTCCTCTCCTGTACATACCGATCACTATCATACCCCCCACACTCCTCTCCTGTACATACCGATCACTGTTATACCTTCACACTCCTCTCCTGTACATACCGATCACTGTCATACCTCCACACTCCTCTCCTGTACATACCGATCACTGTCATACCTCCACACTCCTCTCCTGTACATACCGATCACTGTCACACACCCCACACTCCTCTCCTGTACATACCGATCACTGTCACACACCCCACACTCCTCTCCTGTACATACCGATCACTGTCACACACCCCACACTCCTCTCCTGTACATACCGATCACTGTCATACCCCCCACACTCCTCTCCTGTACATACCGATCACTGTCATACCCCCCCCAATTCCTCTCCTGTACATACCGATCACTGTCATACCCCCCACACTCCTCTCCTGTACATACCGATCACTGTCATACCTCCACACTCCTCTCCTGTACATACCGATCACTGTCACACACCCCACACTCCTCTCCTGTACATACCGATCACTGTCACACCTCCACACTCCTCTCCTGTACATACCGATCACTGTCACACCTCCACACTCCTCTCCTGTACATACCGATCACTGTCATACCCCCCACACTCCTCTCCTGTACATACCGATCACTGTCATACCTCCACACTCCTCTCCTGTACATACCGATCACTGTCATACCCCCCACACTCCTCTTCTGTACATACCGATCACTGTCATACCCTCCTCACTTCTCTCCTGTACATACCGATCACTGTCACACCCCCCACACTCCTCTCCTGTACATACCGATCACTGTCACACCTCCACAATCCTCTCCTGTACATACCGATCACTGTCATACCCCCCACATTCCTCTCCTGTACATACCGATCACTGTCATACCCCCCACACTCCTCTCCTGTACATACCGATCACTGTCATACCCCCCACACTCCTCTCCTGTACATACCGATCACTGTCATACCTCCACACTCCTCTCCTGTACATACCGATCACTGTCATACCTCCGTACTCCTCTCCTGTACATACCGATCACTGTCATACCCCCCACACTCCTCTCCTGTACATACCGATCACTGTCATACCCCCCACACTCCTCTCCTGTACATACCGATCACTGTCATACCTCCACACTCCTCTCCTGTACATACCGATCACTGTCATACCCCCCACTCTCCTCTCCTGTACATACCGATCACTGTCACACCTCCACACTCCTCTTCTGTACATACCGATCACTGTCATACCCCCCACTCTCCTCTCCTGTACATACCGATCACTGTCACACCTCCACACTCCTCTCCTGTACATACCGATCACTGTCACACACCCCACACTCCTCTCCTGTACATACCGATCACTGTCATACCCCCCACACTCCTCTCCTGTACATACCGATCACTGTCACACCTCCACACTCCTCTTCTGTACATACCGATCACTGTCACACCCCCCACACTCCTCTCCTGTACATACCGATCACTGTCATACCTCCCACACTCCTCTCCTGTACATACCGATCACTGTCATACCCCCCACACTCCTCTCCTGTACATACCGATCACTGTCACACCTCCACACTCCTCTTCTGTACATACCGATCACTGTCACACCCCCCACACTCCTCTCCTGTACATACCGATCACTGTCATACCCCCCACACTGCTCTCCTGTACATACCGATCACTGTCATACCTCCACACTCCTCTCCTGTACATACCGATCACTGTCATACCTCCACACTCCTCTCCTGTACATACCGATCACTGTCATACCCCCCACACTCCTCTCCTGTACATACCGATCACTGTCATACCTCCACACTCCTCTCCTGTACATACCGATCACTGTCATACCTCCACACTCCTCTCCTGTACAAACTGATCACTGTCATACCTCCACACTCCTCTCCTGTACATACCGATCACTGTCACACCTCCCACACTCCTCTCCTGTACATACCGATCACTGTCACACCCCCCACACTCCTCTCCTGTACATACCGATCACTGTCACACCCTCTTTCTGGTCTATATATGGAGTGGAGAGGAGTGTCCTCTGTGGGTATACGCTCTGTTGTCCAGTTCCTGTTTCCTGCACTCCGTATCGGTTGGGTGGAGGGGGACAATGGACGGCGTTGTGTTGTGGGAGTGGCACGTGGAGCGGGCGCTGGGTGCGGATCCTGGCACCGGCAGTGTCTTCTGGTAATTACAAGTTCTATAGGAGACGGAGAGTCCAGACAAAGGAGCTCAGTGTGCCGGGCTGGGGGGGGCCAGGGGGGGCCGTGCTGGGGGGGCCATGGGACTAGAAGCATTGGTCTTGTTCTGGTCCTTGGGTCATCTGCGTGCATTGTACCGGCCACCAATCAGTAATTTTCAATGCAACAGGGGGGGGGGGGGACATCCAATGAAGGGGTGAAACTAGATGCAGTTGAGATAGATCACCAGATCCCACTGCATCAGTGGTCTCCCTTCCCTTGCTGCACATGCATAGTTACAAAGTTAGTCTGGCTGAAAAAAGAGTCAAAAGTCTATCCAGTGCAACCATTAATACATAAGGGGGGGGGGATATGATCTCCATGTATAATACATAAGGGGGGGGATATGATCTCCATGTATAATACATAAGGGGGGGATATGATCTCCATGTATAATACATAAGGGGGGGATATGATCTCCATGTATAATACATAAGGGGGGATATGATCTCCATGTATAATACATAAGGGGGGGATATGATCTCCATGTATAATACATAAGGGGGGGATATGATCTCCATGTACAATACATAAGGGGGGGGATATGATCTCCATGTATAATACATAAGGGGGGATATGATCTCCATGTACAATACATAAGGGGGGGGATATGATCTCCATGTATAATACATAAGGGGGGATATGATCTCCATGTATAATACATAAGGGGGGGATATGATCTCCATGTATAATACATAAGGGGGGATATGATCTCCATGTATAATACATAAGGGGGGGATATGATCTCCATGTATAATACATAAGGGGGATATGATCTCGATGTATAATACATAAGGGGGGATATGATCTCCATGTATAATACATAAGGGGGGGATATGATCTCCATGTATAATACATAAGGGGGATATGATCTCGATGTATAATACATAAGGGGGGATATGATCTCCATGTATAATACATAAGGGGGGATATGATCTCCATGTATAATACATAAGGGGGATATGATCTCCGTGTATAATACATAAGGGGGGGATATGATCTCCGTGTATAATACATAAGGGGGGGATATGATCTCCATGTATAATACATAAGGGGGGATATGATCTCCGTGTATAATACATAAGGGGGGATATGATCTCCATGTATAATACATAAGGGGGGATATGATCTCCATGTATAATACATAAGGGGGGGATGTGATCTCCATGTATAATACATAAGGGGGGATATGATCTCCATGTATAATACATAAGGGGGGGATATGTTCTCCATGTATAATACATAAGGGGGGGATATGATCTCCATGTATAATACATAAGGGGGGATGTGATCTCCATGTATAATACATAAGGGGGGGTATGATCTCCATGTATAATACATAAGGGGGGATATGATCTCCATGTATAATACATAAGGGGGGATATGATCTCCATGTATAATACATAAGGGGGGGATATGATCTCCATGTATAATACATAAGGGGGGATATGATCTCCATGTATAATACATAAGGGGGGGATATGATCTCCATGTATAATACATAAGGGGGGATATGATCTCCATGTATAATACATAAGGGGGGATATGATCTCCATGTATAATACATAAGGGGGGATATGATCTCCATGTATAATACATAAGGGGGGATATGATCTCCATGTACAATACATAAGGGGGGATATGATCTCCATGTACAATACATAAGGGGGGATATGATCTCCATGTATAATACATAAGGGGGGCGGGTATGATCTCCATGTATAATACATAAGGGGGGATATGATCACCATGTATAATACATAAGGGGGCGGGTATGATCTCCATGTATAATACATAAGGGGGGGATATGATCTCCATGTATAATACATAAGGGGGGATATGATCTCCATGTATAATACATAGAGGGGGATATGATCTTCATGTATAATACATAAGGGGGGGATATGATCTCCATGTATAATACATAAGGGGGGGATATGATCTCGATGTATAATACATAAGGGGGGATATGATCTCCATGTATAATACATAAGGGGGATATGATCTCCGTGTATAATACATAAGGGGGGATATGATCTCCGTGTATAATACATAAGGGGGGATATGATCTTCTTGTATAATACATAAGGGGGATATGATCTCCGTGTATAATACATAAGGGGGGATATGATCACCATGTATAATACATAAGGGGGCGGGTATGATCTCCATGTATAATACATAAGGGGGGGATATGATCTCCATGTATAATACATAAGGGGGGATATGATCTCCATGTATAATACATAGAGGGGGATATGATCTTCATGTATAATACATAAGGGGGGGATATGATCTCCATGTATAATACATAAGGGGGGGATATGATCTCGATGTATAATACATAAGGGGGGATATGATCTCCATGTATAATACATAAGGGGGGATATGATCTCCGTGTATAATACATAAGGGGGGATATGATCTCCGTGTATAATACATAAGGGGGGATATGATCTCCATGTATAATACATAAGGGGGATATGATCTCCGTGTATAATACATAAGGGGGGATATGATCTCCGTGTATAATACATAAGGGGGGATATGATCTCCATGTATAATACATAAGGGGGGATATGATCACCATGTATAATACATAAGGGGGGAAATGATCTCCATGTATAATACATAAGGGGGGATATGATCACCATGTATAATACATAAGGGGGGATGTGATCTCCATGTATAATACATAAGGGGGGATGTGATCTCCATGTATAATACATAAGGGGGGATGTGATCTCCATGTATAATACATAAGGGGGGATATGATCTCCATGTATAATACATAAGGGGGGGATATGATCTCCATGTATAATACATAAGGGGGGATATGATCTCCATGTATAATACATAAGGGGGGATATGATCTCCATGTATAATACATAAGGGGGGATATGATCTCCATGTATAATACATAAGGGGGGATATGATCTCCATGTATAATACATAAGGGGGGATATGATCTCCATGTATAATACATAAGGGGGGATATGATCTCCATGTACAATACATAAGGGGGATATGATCTCCATGTACAATACATAAGGGGGGATATGATCTCCATGTACAATACATAAGGGGGGATATGATCTCCATGTATAATACATAAGGGGGGCGGGTATGATCTCCATGTATAATACATAAGGGGGGATATGATCACCATGTATAATACATAAGGGGGCGGGTATGATCTCCATGTATAATACATAAGGGGGGGATATGATCTCCATGTATAATACATAAGGGGGCGGGTATGATCTCCATGTATAATACATAAGGGGGGATATGATCTCCATGTATAATACATAAGGGGGGATATGATCTCCATGTATAATACATAAGGGGGGATATGATCTCCATGTACAATACATAAGGGGGGATATGATCTCCATGTACAATACATAAGGGGGGATATGATCTCCATGTACAATACATAAGGGGGGATATGATCTCCATGTATAATACATAAGGGGGGCGGGTATGATCTCCATGTATAATACATAAGGGGGGATATGATCACCATGTATAATACATAAGGGGGCGGGTATGATCTCCATGTATAATACATAAGGGGGGGATATGATCTCCATGTATAATACATAAGGGGGGATATGATCTCCATGTACAATACATAAGGGGGATATGATCTCCATGTATAATACATAAGGGGGGATATGATCTCCATGTATAATACATAAGGGGGATATGATCTCCATGTATAATACATAAGGGGGGATATGATCTCCATGTATAATACATAAGGGGGGGGATATGATCACCATGTATAATACATAAGGGGGGATATGATCTCCATGTATAATACATAAGGGGGGGGGGATATGATCACCATGTATAATACATAAAGGGGATATGATCTCCATGTATAATACATAAGGGGGGATATGATCTCCATGTATAATACATAAGGGGGATATGATCTCCATGTATAATACATAAGGGGGGGATATGATCCCCATGTATAATACATAAGGGGGGGTATGATCTCCATGTATAATACATAAGGGGGGGATATGATCTCCATGTATAATACATAAGGGGGGATATGATCTCCATGTATAATACATAAGGGGGGATATGATCTCCATGTATAATACGTAAGGGGGGATATGATCTCCATGTACAATACGTAAGGGGGGATATGATCTCCATGTATAATACGTAAGGGGGGGATATGATCTCCATGTATAATACGTAAGGGGGGGATATGATCACCATGTATAATACATAAGGGGGATATGATCTCCATGTATAATACATAAGGGGGATATGATCTCCATGTATAATACATAAGGGGGGATATGATCTCCATGTATAATACATAAGGGGGGATATGATCACCATGTATAATACATAAGGGGGGATATGATCTCCATGTATAATACATAAGGGGGTGATATGATCACCATGTATAATACATAAGGGGGGATATGATCTCCATGTATAATACATAAGGGGGGATATGATCTCCATGTATAATACATAAGGGGGGATATGATCTCCATGTATAATACATAAGGGGGGATATGATCACCATGTATAATACATAAGGGGGGGATATGATCTCCTTGTATAATACATAAGGGGGGATATGATCTCCATGTATAATACATAAGGGGGGATATGATCTCCATGTATAATACATAAGGGGGGGATATGATCTGCATGTATAATACATGAGGGGGGGATATGATCTCCATGTCTAATACATAAGGGGGGGGGGGATATGATCTCCATGTATAATACATAAGGGGGGGGATATGATCTCCATGTATAATACATAAGAGGGGGATATGATCTCCATGTATAATACATAAGGGGGGGGGGATATGATCTCCATGTATAATACATAAGAGGGGATATGATCTCCATGTATAATACATAAGGGGGATATGATCTCCATGTATAATACATAAGGGGAGATATGATCTCCATGTATAATACATAAGGGGGGGATATGATCTCCATGTATAATACATAAGGGGGGATATGATCTCCATGCATAATACATAAGGGGGGGATATGATCTCCATGTATAATACATAAGGTGGGATATGATCTCCATGTATAATACATAAGGGGGGATATGATCTCCATGTATAATACATAAGGGGGGCTATGATCTCCATGTATAATACATAAAGGGGAGATATGATCTCCATGTATAATACATAAGGGGGGATATGATCTCCATGTATAATACATAAGGGGGGATATGATCTCCATGTATAATACATAAGGGGGGATATGATCTCCATGCATAATACATAAGGGGGGGATATGATCTCCATGCATAATACATAAGGGGGGATATGATCTCCATGCATAATACATAAGGGGGGGATATGATCTCCATGCATAATACATAAGGGGGGATATGATCTCCATGCATAATACATAAGGGGGGATATGATCTCCATGTATAATACATAAGGGGGGATATGATCTCCATGTATAATACATAAGGGGGGATATGATCTCCATGTATAATACATAAGGGGGGATATGATCTCCATGTATAATACATAAGGGGGGGATATGATCTCCATGTATAATACATAAGGGGGGGATATGATCTCCATGTATAATACATAAGGGGGGGATATGATCTCCA
Source organism: Staurois parvus (assembly GCF_062004578.1). Lineage (NCBI taxonomy): Eukaryota > Metazoa > Chordata > Amphibia > Anura > Ranidae > Staurois > Staurois parvus. Next base: position 46,298 of record NW_028321010.1, read on the forward strand.
TGTATAATACATAAAGGGGGGATATGATCTCCATGTATAATACATAAGGGGGGGATATGATCTCCATGTATAATACATAAGGGGGGGACATGATCTCCATGTATAATACATAAGGGGGGATATGATCTCCATGTATAATACATAAGGGGGGGATATGATCTCCATGTATAACACATAAGGGGGTATATGATCTCCATGTATAATACATAAGGGGGGATATGATCTCCATGTATAATACATAAGGGGGGGATATGATCTCCATGTATAATACATAAGGGGGGGATATGATCTCCATGTATAATACATAAGGGTGATATGATCTCCATGTATAATACATAAGGGGGGGATATGATCTCCATGTATAATACATAAGGGGGGACATGATCTCCATGTATAATACATAAGGGGGGGATATGATCTCCATGTATAATACATAAGGGGGGATATGATCTCCATGTATAATACATAAGGGTGATATGATCTCCATGTATAATACATAAGGGGGGATATGATCTCCATGTATAATACATAAGGGGGATATGATCTCCATGTATAATACATAAGGGGGGATATGATCTCCATGTATAATACATAAGGGGGGATATGATCTCCATGTATAATACATAAGGGTGATATGATCTCCATGTATAATACATAAGGGGGGGATATGATCTCCATGTATAATACATAAGGGGGGGATATGATCTCCATGTATAATACATAAGGGGGGGACATGATCTCCATGTATAATACATAAGGTGGGATATGATCTCCATGTATAATACATAAGGGGGGGATATGATCTCCATGTATAACACATAAGGGGGGGATATGATCTCCATGTATAATACATAAGGGGGGATATGATCTCCATGTATAATACATAAGGGGGGATATGATCTCCATGTATAATACATAAGGGGGGGTTGCTGTAGATAAGTCCTGGATCCTTTCTTGGATACACAGAATATAACCGGATAGAACATTTATAGGGAAAGGTGATCCAGGGAATATCCGATTGCCTCTCGGGGGATCAGGAAGGAATGTTTTCCCTGCAGGAGGAGATCGGATCGTGCTTTGCTGGGATTTTTTTTTTACCTTCCTCTGGATCATCTGTGGGTGTCGGATTATAACTTTTATGTTTTTTTATGGTTTAACTGAATAGACTTTTGTCTTTTTTTCAGTCAGACTAATTATGGAACTGAGTAACCACGGCACAGCTTGGTGTCATCTGCAAAGACTGAGATCCCCGACCCCATATTGTATATTTAGATTACAGAGTACGGGTCCCAACACTGAACCTTGGGGTACCCCACTAATAACACTGAACCTTGGGGTACCCCACTAATAACACTGAACCCTGGGGTCCCCCACTAATAACACTGAACCTTGGGGTACACCACTGACACCCCCAGACCATTCAGAGTATGAATCATTAACCACTACTCTCTGAATACCATCTTTTAGCCAGTTTTCTCTCCATTTACATTCAGATTTTTCCAGCCCATCGACTTCACCTTACACATTAGCCATGTGTGGGGAACTGTGTCACCCCTCTGTCCAAGTATACCACGTCCACCGCCACCCCTCTGTCCAAGTATACCACGTCCTCCACCACCCCTCTGTCCAAGTATACCACGTCCACCGCCACCCCTCTGTCCAAGTATACCACGTCCACCGCCACCCCTCTGTCCAAGTATACCACGTCCACCGCCACCCCTCTGTCCAAGTATACCACGTCCTCCACCACCCCTCTGTCCAAGTATACCACGTCCACAGACACCCCTCTGTCCAAGTATGCCACGTCCACCGCAACCTCTCCGTCCGAGTATACCACATCCACCGCCACCCCTCTGTCCAAGTTTACCACGTCCACCAACCCCCTCTGTCCAAGTATACCACATCCACCCCTCTGCCCAAGTATACCACGTCCCCCGCCACCCCTCTGTCCAAGTATACCACGTCCACCCCTCTGTCCAAGTATACCATGTCCCCCGCCACCCCTCTGTCCAAGTATACCACGTCCAGCGCCACCCCTCTGTCCAAGTATACCACGTCCACCCCTCTGTCCAAGTATACCACGTCCCCCGCCACCCCTCTGTCCAAGTATACCACGTCCACCGCCACCCCTCTGTCCAAGTACACTACGTTCTGTTGTTTACAATATTTGTTTCCAGCAAGAACTCCTCTCTGTGGTCTTTTATTAAACTCTCCAGTATCTTCCCAACTATAGAAGTTACATGATTGCTTGAGAGGTTTCTTTTCCGTTGCTGAATCAGGCACCTCAGGAGTGAAACCTCTAATGTAGTAAGTGAAGGGAGACTTCTGATGCAGGTAGGAGTGGGACCTCCCACCAGCCAGGATCTGTCCACATTGCATAGAGAAGCACAGAGGCCCAGTGATGATGTCAATGGGGCTAAAACAAGGCATACAGGTTGTATGTAGTAAAGTCTTTATATTGATGAACGGTAGCCAAGGAAGGCAAATGTATTACTAAAAACCTCCATATATCGTGTGACTCGCAATTCCAAATAGCACTTTATCGATGTTCTGTTGTTTGTCGGACCCCTTAACCCGTCATCTCCCCCTTCAGCCGCTGACTCCGTGTCTTGTTTCCTCCATAAAGGTCCCTGGGAGTGGCACTGTGGGAGCTCTTCGAGTTGGGCCGCCAGCCCTACGACACGTATTCCGACCGCCAGGTCCTCAGCTATGTCATCAAGGAACAGCAACTCAAACTACCGAAGCCACAGCTCAAGCAACTGCAGTCGGATCGCTGGTAAGAGACGCACAATGATGGTGAAATTGTGGGGTCCCCCATACAGTATGCCTGGTGGGGTCCCCCATACAGTATGCCTGGCGGGGTCCCCCATACAGAATGCCTGGCTGGGTCCCCCATACAGAATGCCTGGCTGGGTCCCTCCATACATTGTGCTTGGCCGGGTCCCCCCAGACCGTATGCCTGGCAGGATCCCCCCTACAGTGTGCCTGGTGGGGTCCCATCCTATACAATATGCTTGGCAGGGTCCCCCCATACAGTATTCCTGGTCGGTTCCCCACATACCATATGCCTGGTGGAATCCCCTCCATACCGTATGCTTGGCGGGTCCCCCCGTACAGTTTGCCTGGTGGGGTCCCCCATACAGTATGCCTGGCGGGGTCCCCCCGTACAGTTTGCCTGGTGGGGTCCCCCATACAGTATGCCTGGTGGGGTCCCCCCGTACAGTTTGCCTGGCGGGGTCCCCCATACAGTATGCCTGGCGGGTCCCCCCGTACAGTTTGCCTGGCGGGGTCCCCCATACAGTATGCCTGGCGGGGTCCCCCATACAGTATGCCTGGCGGGGTCCCCCCGTACAGTTTGCCTGGCGGGGTCCCCCATACAGTATGCCTGGCGGGTCCCTCCGTACAGTTTGCCTGGCGGGGTCCCCCATACAGTATGCCTGGCGGGGTCCCCCATACAGAATGCCTGGCTGGGTCCCCCATACAGAATGCCTGGCTGGGTCCCTCCATACATTGTGCTTGGCCGGGTCCCCCCAGACCGTATGCCTGGCAGGATCCCCCCTACAGTGTGCCTGGTGGGGTCCCATCCTATACAATATGCTTGGCAGGGTCCCCCCATACAGTATTCCTGGTCGGTTCCCCACATACCATATGCCTGGTGGAATCCCCTCCATACCGTATGCTTGGCGGGTCCCCCCGTACAGTTTGCCTGGTGGGGTCCCCCATACAGTATGCCTGGCGGGGTCCCCCCGTACAGTTTGCCTGGTGGGGTCCCCCATACAGTATGCCTGGTGGGGTCCCCCCGTACAGTTTGCCTGGCGGGGTCCCCCATACAGTATGCCTGGCGGGTCCCCCCGTACAGTTTGCCTGGCGGGGTCCCCCATACAGTATGCCTGGCGGGTCCCTCCGTACAGTTTGCCTGGCGGGGTCCCCCATACAGTATGCCTGGCGGGGTCCCCCATACAGTATGCCTGGCGGGTCCCCCCGTACAGTATGCCTGGCGGGTCCCCCCGTACAGCCCGCCCCATCAGATTTACATAGAAGAGGCTGAGCTTTCTTTTCATTGTCTGGAGCCGAAGACGGGGAATTATTCCATTAGCACCTGAAAATGAGTAAAAAGTCCCCTCTGTGTCCCTGGCCCCTGCTGCTGAACTGATGGGGCCCGGGAACCTTTACGTAATCACTGGGGGCCACGGGCCTATGGGATTTCTGTGCATGTGCCCAACAGTATTTAACCTTTTTCCGCCCTCATAACTCATACGTGGATGGGCTTTAGTGGCCACATATCACATATACGCGGCACTGGGCGGCTGATGTTTCTGTGCTGAGAGCGCCCACTGCATGCGCCTGGAACAGAAACTGAGCTGTCATAGACAGGTCTCAGTCCCCACTGACTATCATTAGCCACTGGGACCGGCTTCTGATCATGTGACCACTGTGACAGCCAATCACAGTCATCACTTGACCCCGATCCTTCCCGCCCCTGGCGTACAGACCCTATTAAAGGGTGTGTACATACTTCCCCAGTATTGCATTGTTGCTGGCGTCTTTGGGGAATCCATTGATGATGTCACCCCTACAGAATTCCCAGCTCTACCCAACTGCCGTAGTTAGCCAAATGATGGTGTCACCCTCACCCAGTGGAATCTCTAAGTTGTAGGTTGCATAATGGGGGAGACCTATCTGTGTGAGTGACACCAACACTGGGGGAGGGGAGCAGATCTGCCTCAGGGAAATCCCACCATTGCATTATAGAGAGGCCATTAGACTACTATGACATCATTAGATGATATGTATGAACATGGTGTACAGGAAAGTGTTCTTCTGGGATGGTAAGGTCAGTTTCAAAGGCTGAGAAACACGGTATGCACCCAACAGGGAAAACACGAACACGCAGTGAGCATATCATCATGGAAACTTGTAGTCACCAGGGAATTTAGCAGCATGCGGTAGGCATGGATGTGTCACTAGAGGACGGACCTATCCTATTAGGCACTATAGAAACTGGCAGACCTCAGTCAACGTTCTTCCAGATCCACGTCCAAGAATGATGCGGAGTCTCCGATTCTGATAAATAACAGATGTACTCCAAATGTTCAGAGATCTCCCAAAGGATCGGTCCACCCAAATGGGATGGGGATTTCTGGGCTTGGCCACCCAACAGCTGAGGGGGAATCCAATGGTGACAGAGATGGAGTTCTTTGATCTCTTTCTGCTCCCTGAGACAATCTGGGCCTTCTGCCCCCAATGGACCATTGACATGTCTTCTGCCGCCCTCTCCATAATGGTCCAGGAGGAGAGGAGTCCCATTCTAATGGCCATGGAATAATTGGAAAGAAGGAGCGCCCGATGTCCACAAGTTTGATGGTAGATTGGAAGGCATTTACTGAGAGTAGTGACAAGTACATCAAGCCAACGCGGTTCGAGAGAGAAGGCTTTCCCTTCTTCAGGGCTGGTGCTGCACGTTATTGATATCTCACGCCAGTTATACATTTGGGAAGTTCCACTCATAGCTGTCCCTGCAACCTCAGGTGTCACATTGTCAGTCCTTCGTCTGGAATCTCACAAATATATAATCGGCATGACAATCATTCCCATTTAATAACGTTCAGCAACAGCCCTGAAGAAGGGAGAGTCCGTTGTCCCGAAACGCATTGACTTGATGTACTTGTCGCTACTCTTAATAAACGCTTCTTAATATACCTTCAAACTTGCATTCTTTTGGATACTGGGCCGCTCGTTCTACATGTGGAGACGACCTTAAGGTAGTACCAGAAAGGCAGAAATCCAAGTCCTAAGAGGGCTGATCGTCAGTATTCATCATTGGGTACAACCTACTGGAGGGACATCTCTCCACTTAGCCACACAATGGCCCACCCATGACCAGTGATGGATCCAGGCAGTCCAGCGTGGTCTTCAGCACAGACAGGATCATTCTAATGGCCATGACACATCTCAGCGTGGAGGTTGATTGACGACTTAAGAAACCATTAGTCGGCTCACTTTCCCACAGAGACATTGTAGCCCCACTTGGATATAAAGTACATCGCACAGACCCTGATGAGCCAGCGTAGAGTATATTGCTTGTCCCTGGCTGTCCAATTAGCATGGTCTCATGTACAGTATTCAGCTCTAATTGGCCGTTTTGTCATAAACTGAACAACCCCTTTTCCAAAAGTCAGTAGTACCTTGCCTAGCCTCTGGTGATCCGCCATATACTGTGCTATCCAGACTCGGGTCATATTGTCTATATAAACTGGTCGATGGGAACCTAAATGACATTTACTTTGCTTAAACAGTTGCCATATTTATTGAACATCTTTTTTCATTGGTTCTGACATGTCAGCCATGCTAATCTCCTGTGTCCTTTTTGCGGCCACTTTGTCTACATGGACTCCAGCAAAGTCTACATGGCACTTCTTGAGGCTGGTTTTCTGATGGGTACAACCGTGGTCCTTGTCTGTCTATTATGTGTTGAAAAGACCACTTGTAGCCCCCATTGGCAGCCCGTAAGACAGGGCGACAGTACAGTTGGGAGGCACTTGTCACCTTATAACAGGAATTGGCTGGATTGATGGGAATGATTTTACTGAAAGCTGCGGATTTAAAAATTGTGCAAAATTTATGTGAGTAGCCATCAATGGCCAAGTATTCCGAATATTGGCCAATCCGTAGTGGTGCTTTGCTGTTCAGCGTAGAGGATATTGCCCCACCGTCTGCAGGGCGGGGTTAGCAGTCTGTTACTTTGCTGCTGGAAGCCACAGTAAAAGGAGGACCATTATAGGATTAGGATTATGTAGGAGGAGACCCTGCTCATTATTGTACCCACCCAGCCTATCTAGCCCTGAAGGCAACATTTCACTAGCATTACCAACGCTTTGATTGAACCCGCACTCCATATTCAAAGTCTTTAAATAAAAGTCTTGTCAATGTGCAGGTACCACAAGATGTCTCCTATTGCTTTTATTTGCCGAAAAAGCTTCTTCTGGGCCACTCTCTGATTTCATTTCACTTTGTTCATGGGGCTTGACTTCATGGCTAAACCCTATCAACTGTCCTGTCCATTGGGACTTCCTTGGTAACTAATAAATTCACTCTCATGTGACAGGGAGATGGTAGTTGGTGGAACACAGTCATTAACCATCTCGATTGTTGGGTCCCTATAACAAAGTGAAACTCATAGAGGTGCCCAGAAAAGGACTCTGACCTTTAAACTTTTGTACAGGTTTACTTTTGGGTACAACAGGGAAAAAAATGCTTCATTAAATTCCTGATCAATGTCATGCTCATGTTTTTTGTGTTTTCTCTTAGGTACGAGGTGATGCAGTTTTGCTGGCTGCAGCCTGAGCAGAGACCAACAGTGGAAGAGGTCCATCTACTTCTTTCCTACCTGAGTGTGAAGGGATCTGGCGAGCTGGAGGAAGAGTTTGAGAAGCGTTGGAACTCTATGAAACCCAATGGTGGAACAGATGGTGGGCCTCACCATGAGCCTGAGCTGTCTTCTTACCCTCTACTAGAGCACTTTTCTTCGGATGGGTTCCACTCAGATGGAGATGATGTGCTAACAGTGACTCAGACCAGCCAAGGGCTTAACTTTGAATACAAATGGGAACGTGGGCGACATGAGCAATATCCACTGAGCCCCGGGTGCCAGCCTTACCAAGATATGTACTATACAACCAGTGCCAGTGACAGACTCAGTCTTGGCGTGTCACCATCTGGCTACGATGACAAGGAATGCAACCCAAACTCCCGCCCGCTCGAGCTGGTACCTGTTCTGAGTGCTCGTAGCCCTTCAGTGGCAGGAGACTACTATATTCGTATTGAAGAGCCTTTGGGGAGCAACGTCGAGCAGGACTACAGCCCACAGCATGAAGAGCACAGTGTAAAACAAAAGCAAGAACTTTCGACAGAGGACCAACCATGTGGAGATAGTCCTTCCATAAGCCTGTCCATGGAGGCTCTGCTGGAAGTTGTCTGTTCTGCCAGGGATGATAGCCCAGTCAACCAGGCCAAAAACCAATGCTCTAGCCCCTCCTATGGAGGCGAGGCAAAAGAGAACACGCTTGACTGTTCAAAAGAGGACAGTAACGACTCAAGTGTATTTGAGGACCCCCTTGGATCCTCTCCATCTTTTAATCAGCTTGGCCAAAACCATCATGGCCCAGATGAAGCAGAAACGATGGCTACACCTAAAAATGAGGACTGTAGTAACACCTCTAGAGACCCTATCGATCTGGCTGCAGTGAAATGTGAAGGTGAGGATGTAGAGGTGGATCTGCTATCAAAGACCTCTTGTCCTGTTGCATTCTCTCCACACTGGGCATCCAACATCTCCTCAAACAATAATGTCTCTAGTGAACCACAAGAGCAGCCTGGCATTTGGTTAAATCCACGCTCGGAGGACTCGCAGGATGGTGAGGCTGAACCATATGGCCCTGAATCATGGCAGATTGCAGAGTCTGGGGAGGGGGATAATGTCACCTCTTCAACAACAGTAGAGGATCAGTTTTACGATGCTGAGGAGTTTGCAACGCTTGAGCCTTCGGTCACGGTGGAAACGGTTTCCGGCAACTCACACCTCCAGTTCTCTTCTCCAGTGTCAGAAGCATCTGATGTTAAATCCTCAACTTTGCAGCCAAATGAAATCATCCATCCTCTAGCATCCCCAGACAGTGAAGAAGTAACCCCTGAACAAGAAATGGATCCTCTTGGTGTTTGTTTTATAGTACATTCTGAACCTCCTACACACTCGGAACCCACACACGACCTTCACATAACAGAGGAGGACATATCTATAGCTGGATCTCAGGGGGCTTCCCTACAAAGCCTATCAGATGAACACTGTAATCTCTCTCTCAGCAAAGACAGCCCCGAGAAAGTGTATTCCAAAGACTTTTACCAAACTCCCAGTGACAGTGATGATGAAGACACCATGGAGCTGACTTCAGGGGTCTTCACAGACCTGTCTAGTGAGAGAGGAGACACAGCCCCACCTTTCAGATCCCTACAGAAACAGGTAGGGACCCCAGATTCATTAGACTCCCTGGACATGCCATCAACCGCTAGCTCTTGCGATGCCTTCAGCCTTGGAACCTATGCACCTTCTGCACAGCATAAAGCACTGGACAGTGGTTATGACACAGAAAATTATGAGTCTCCAGAGTTTGTGTTAAAAGAACCACAAGAGAGCAGGGAGACTGAGGGTTATTACCAGCTGAGTCAACCCCAAGAACAGAGCCTGGAACCTGGAGATATGCCAATGTCCCGCTCGGTCAGCAGTGACTTACAAGGTCTGGATGCCAAGAACCCCTACAGAGACTCTGCATATTTCTCAGACTATGACTCTTTCAATCGAGAGGAAGAGGAGGAAGGAGACCGAGGTGACGAAAGGGAACAGGAAGGAGCCACAAAGACTTCTCACTGTGTAGATCTAAACTTGGAACCCTCAGCACCTAACTTGGTAGAAAGCACTGAGAGCTTAAATGATGACCAAGGACAATGCACAGCCACTGTAGAGACTGCTAAACCTCCTTCACCCCTGCCTTCATGTCCTCCATCAGAAGACTCACTGCTTCAGCTCCCTCTCATCATAAGAGAAGAGTCAGTAGATGAAGGCTTGGGCTTAGAATGTTCTAAAGACTCTTCTCTTGATAAGCAACCCAACACCAGTTCCACCATAAAGTCCGCCTCGCACAGAACCTTCACCCTGTCCCCTGTCCAGCTTTGTCTCACCAAAGCATGCACTGTAAAGCAGGGCTCAGCGGGAAGCATCACTTTGACCACTGGACTTCAGCCAGAAGAGAAACCGACTTCCAACAGGGAATCAATGGGAGCATGCCACCTGCCCAAATGCCTCTCACCTCCTCTTATCCGAAAGGAGGGCAGAGTGGGCGATTCCACAGATGACGATGAAGAGGATGAAGAAAGTGAGGACAGCGATGAATCTGACGAGGAACTCCGCTGCTACAACATCCAGGAGCACAGTGAAGAGAGCGAAGAGGAACATTCCACTGTCCCCATTGTGATCACTGATAACGCCAGCGCTGGTCACTTGCGAAGTCTTCTAAAGACGCCTAACTTCTTGCCCCAGACTGCCTCAGAGGACTGTGATAGGAAGAAGAAGGCCGTATCTTTCTACGATGATGTTACTGTCTATTTATTTGATCAGGTATGTTGGTGTGGAAGTGCCACCTACCTTGTGAGGGGCTTCCTTTAGACAATGATTGATAGAGGAAGGGAGGATTATAACCCGTCACATTATTGTTTCACCATCTGTGTCTCATGGTGGAGATTTCCCTTCACATCCTGTCCCATAACCTAACAGGAAGTGAGAGGAAATCCCTGGGAATTTCATGGGGACCCCCAAGTCACCAGAAATAGTGCCCCCTAGTTTTCCCATCTATTACTTTATTGGGGACAATCCAAAATTTGGGATTTTCTTTTAACTTTCAATGATAATGTTGATGAGGACAAATAGAGAGGGGGAATCGCCCTAACGGGGACACAGACAGCAATAAAAAGCTGACAGGGGGTCTCATCCCTCCCAACTCCATCCAACACTGACAGGGGGTCTCGTCCCTCCCAACTCCATCCAACACTGACAGGGGGTCTCGTCCCTCCCAACTCCATCCAACACTGACAGGGGGTCTCCCCCTCCATCCAACACTGACAGGGGGTCTCGTCCCTCCCAACTCCATTCAACACTGACAGGGGGTCTCGTCCCTCCCAACTCCATCCAACACTGACTGGGGGTCTCCCCCTCCATCCAACACTGACAGGGGGTCTCGTCCCTCCCAACTCCATCCAACACTGACAGGGGGTCTCATCCCTCTCCACTCCATCCAACACTGACAGGGGGTCTCATCCTCCCCCTCCATCCAACACTGACAGGGGGTCTCACCCCTCCATCCAACACTGACAGGGGGTCTCATCTCTCCCCCTCCATCCAACACTGATAGGGGGTCTCATCCTCCCCCTCCATCCAACACTGACAGGAGGTCTCACCCCTCCCCCTCCATCCAACACCGACAGGGGGTCTCACCCCTCCCCCTCCATCCAACACTGACAGGGGGTCTCACCCCTCCCCCTCCATCCAACACTGACAGGGAGTCTCACCCCTCTCCACTCCAACACTGACAGGGGGTCTCACCCCTCCCCCTCCATCCAACACTGACAGGGGGTCTCCCCCTCCATCCAGCACTGACAGGGGGTCTCATCCCTCCCCCTCCATCCAACACTGACAGGGGGTCTCCCCCTCCCCCTCCATATAGCACTGACAGGGGGTCTCGCCCTTCCCCCTCCATCCATTGTTATGCTTTGTGTCCAGGTTAGCCCAGTTGGGTGTCCCCATTTCCCTGCTACCCAACAAGTCTAGACCTCCCCCATAGGTGCTCGCCTGTAGTCTGGCTTCTTTTCCAATATTTTATCAAAATCCGGATGTACAAACCTTCCATGAGATCCAAAGATGAAATAAGAAACAATAAGTAACAAATGTTCGGCCATTTTCCAAATATATCTCCCAGGAGAACAAAAGTGAAAGCGCTACAATGTGACCAGAGGCCTCAATTCCCATCCATAGGCAGTCCGTTGGGGTAGAGCCCGGCCCAGCCCTGCAGCCTGATGTCTATGAAGCCCGGTGGGGTCATTACCCGCAAACCTGCAGGTTCATCTCGGTGAACAAAAGACTTTGTCCCAAGAACAGGCGATTGTGACCTGTCCTGGGTGCCGCTTGGCACGGGTCCTGAATTCTGTCCTGGGTCCCGCCTGGCACGGGTCCTCCTGGCACGGTCCTGCCTGGCATGGGTCCCAAATTCTGTCCTGGGTGCCGCTTGGCACGGGTCCCGCCTTCTATCCAGGGTCCCTCTTGGCACGGGTCCTGAATTCTGTCCTGGGTGTCGCCTGGCACGGGTCCTCCTGGCACAGTTCCTCCTGGCATGGGTCCCGCCTTCTGTCCTGGGTCCCGCCTGGAACGGTTCCTCCTGGCACGGTCCTGCCTGGCATGGGTCCCGCCTTTTGTCCTGGGTCCCGCCTTCTGTCCTGGGTGCCGCCTGGCACGGTTCCTCCTGGCACGGTCTTGCCTGGCATGGGTCCCGCCTTCTGTCCTGGGTCCCGCCTGGAACGGTTCCTCCTGGCACGGTCCTGCCTGGCATGGGTCCCGCCTTCTGTCCTGGGTCCCGCCTGGAACGGTTCCTCCTGGCACGGTCCTGCCTGGCATGGGTCCCGCCTTCTGTCCTGGGTCCCGCCTGGAACGGTTCCTCTTGGCACGGTCCTGCCTGGCATGGGTCCCGCCTTCTGTCCTGGGTCCCGCCTTCTGTCCTGGGTCCCGCCTTCTGTCCTGGGTCCCGCCTTCTGTCCTGGGTCCCGCCTTCTGTCCTGGGTCCCGCCTGGCACGGTTCCTCCTGGCACGGTCCTGCCTGGCATGGGTCCCGCCTTCTGTCCTGGGTCCCGCCTTCTGTCCTGGGTCCCGCCTTCTGTCCTGGGTCCCGCCTTCTGTCCTGGGTCCCGCCTGGCACGGGTCCATTCATTATATTGGCTCTTTGATTGGTGAGAGATGTATAGACCTTCCCTTGTGATGCCGATTCTGCATGAAATAGAATGAACTGAGTACATTCCGCTGTGAGGCTGCAGCAGACTAGCGAGGTCTTTATTCCATAAATCGAGACCCCGCCGGACCTCACAGACCAGAATTTTAGGGTTTTTCCCGTTCTCTTGGCTGAGGTGATATAATACCGGGTGGTGTGTAATGAGTCAACAGGGAGCCATCTAAAATTCACTTTTCTGTCATTTGTGATGAATATGGATGAACCGATATGGGGGGGCCCTTAATAAGACTTACCCTTAAAGTGGGTGTAACCCTCAGACATGAAATATGAACAAAGCACATCCCTCTGTAGTGTGTACTTGTCTCAGTCCAGAGCACTGAGTGTCATTTTTGTCTGCTGCTTCCTTCCTCTGTTATCAGCATGAGTCACTTCTGACACCAAGAGATAAATGGTGACAAGGAAGGGAGTTCCAGCACACAGCCTGTGATTGACAGCCCCAGTTCTGTTTCTGCAAGCTGTGTGGAGGGGGGTTTTTCTCTTCCCTCCAATCAGCTCTCAGAGCCTTCTTCACTAAACTCTGTAGAGTGTAACTTCAGCTCCCCACCCCCTTTTTTCTGACAGCTCAGACAAGCTGTATAAATTCTGGACTTTGAATGGATGTAGTGATAAGAGAGTGGCAGATAAACAGGTACAACTTATGTAGGAGGATTTGTTTCATCTCCGTGTATCACCTGAGGCCGGCCCCTGCACTGGAGATATGGAGGGTTTACAACCACTTTAAGTAATTTGTTTATGTGGCTAAATCTATTAGCCTCTAATTACGTGTAGATTTATTTATTGGCCACTAGAGGCAGCAACATTCCGTTTGCATTCAGTCTGCCCCCCTTAACTAATGGTGAGATAAGAGATCAGCCACACGGGGAGGGCATTGTTTTTAGTGAGGGGGTCACATCATAGAACTGTGGGAAAGAGCAGTAAAGCACAACCACCGTGTGACATCACAAAGAAGGAACCACAGTCTTTATATACAATGGCCCCATTTGCACAATGACGTCATTACGTCACAATTTGCACAATGACGTCATTACGTCATAATTTGCACAATGACGTCATTACGTCACAAAGCAGCTCATGCATCTTTTTTCTAAGTATTGAGCTTTCAACGCTTCATGGTGGTTGCATTTCCTTACAGAAGTTTAGGATTTCTTGTCCCAGTATCCAGAACCTCCAGAACCGTATTACTCTGATCCAAAATGGATGCGGTGATGAGGTCAACATGAAAGGGGTTTTCTACGTTCAGCAAGGGGTTCAGGAAAATCTTCCACTGTTGTCTCGTGTCCCTTTTTGGACCCCCCGGGGGGTGAGCTGCTCTGCAGCTGTATGAAGGAACCTCTGAACCTGCAGTGCAGGAGCTCGGCCTAATGGGTGGTGCAGATGATTATCTCCAGGCCCCACAAAGGAGCTGACTGGTGGGCCATAGTGTGGGGTGGCCCCGGTCATTCAGGTTTGGACCAGCAGTGCAGGGGGTGGCCCCGGTCATTCAGGTTTGGACCAGCAGTGCAGGGGGTGGCCCCGATCATTCAGGTTTGGACCATCAGTGCAGGGGGTGGCCCCGGTCATTCAGGTTTGGACCATCAGTGCAGGGGGTGGCCCCGGTCATTCAGGTTTGGACCAGCAGTGCAGGGGGTGGCCCCGATCATTCAGGTTTGGACCAGCAGTGCAGGGGGTGGCCCCGGTCATTCAGGTTTGGACCAGCAGTGCAGGGGGTGGCCCCGATCATTCAGGTTTGGACCAGCAGTGCAGGGGGTGGCCCCGGTCATTCAGGTTTGGACCAGCAGTGCAGGGGGTGGCCCCGGTCATTCAGGTTTGGACCAGCAGTGCAGGGGGTGGCCCCGATCATTCAGGTTTGGACCAGCAGTGCAGGGGGTGGCCCCGATCATTCAGGTTTGGACCAGCAGTGCAGGGGGTGGCCCCGGTCATTCAGGTTTGGACCAGCAGTGCAGGGGGTGGCCCCGGTCATTCAGGTTTGGACCAGCAGTGCAGGGGGTGGCCCCGGTCATTCAGGTTTGGACCAGCAGTGCAGGGGGTGGCCCCGATCATTCAGGTTTGGACCAGCAGTGCAGGGGGTGGCCCCGGTCATTCAGGTTTGGACCAGCAGTGCAGGGGGTGGCCCCGATCATTCAGGTTTGGACCAGCAGTGCAGGGGGTGGCCCCGGTCATTCAGGTTTGGACCAGCAGTGCAGGGGGTGGCCCCGGTCATTCAGGTTTGGACCAGCAGTGCAGGGGGTGGCCCCGATCATTCAGGTTTGGACCAGCAGTGCAGGGGGTGGCCCCGATCATTCAGGTTTGGACCAGCAGTGCAGGGGGTGGCCCCGGTCATTCAGGTTTGGACCAGCAGTGCAGGGGGTGGCCCCGGTCATTCAGGTTTGGACCAGCAGTGCAGGGGGTGGCCCCGGTCATTCAGGTTTGGACCAGCAGTGCAGGGGGTGGCCCCGGTCATTCAGGTTTGGACCAGCAGTGCAGGGGGTGGAAAGTCCCTTTAAGTGGTGATATCTCTTTCAATGTATTATGTTTTCAGACTTGTCTTTTTGTGGGTTTTAGGAAAGTCCAACACTGGATGTGGCAGATCAGGAGTTCCCAGAACTGCCATCTGTGCTGCAGGAGGTCCAGCAGATAACCTATAAGGAGTCCTCCAACCACCTCTTAGGTAAAGCATGGGCAATGCCGGCCATTTAACCTGAACTCCAGGCAAACCGCTACATACCCAGACAAAAACGCATATTCATGTCCATCCAATCCTGAGATTTACACAGCTCTGTCACACAGTACAGCCCCATCTAACTAGGGAGGAGACCTGCTTTTCCTGTGCTGCAGGCAGTAGCACTTACAGGTCTTGTCCCTCCCCCAGCCTATGACTGGACAGTGAAAGGAGAAGCTGGTGAGCTCATCCCTGTCACTCCGCTCTCTCCTCCTATCAGCATGCTCAGTGTTATCACACGAGCACTGCAGCACAACTAATTGACTCCTTATGCTGCCCCCCTTCATAGAACATTCTATAAATGATGATAGAGCCGTGTCAATGTGTCTTCATATCTGCCTGGAGTTCAGCTTTAAATGTCAATATTTTTTCCTGGACGGTTAAACTCTTCTAGACAGTGATATGTGTGTGTGGGGGGTCTAGTCCACGGCTCAGTCCACGGCTCAGTCCACGGCTCAGTCCGCGGCTCAGTCCGCGGGTCAGTCCACGGCTCAGTCCACGGGTCAGTCCGCGGCTCAGTCCGCGGCTCAGTCCACGGGTCAGTCCACGGGTCAGTCCACGGCTCAGTCCACGGCTCAGTCCACGGGTCAGTCCACGGCTCAGTCCGCGGCTCAGTCCGCGGCTCAGTCCATGGCTCAGTCCACGGCTCAGTCCGCGGCTCAGTCCACGGGTCAGTCCACGGCTCAGTCCACGGCTCAGTCCATGGTATAGGCTGTATAAATAAACACTTGATGGAGGATTCTTCCCCCTTCAGTGTGTGGGGTGCATGCTGGCCTAGAAAGCCTAGCACTAGTTCTGCATCTGTGGCAGCATAGTACAAGTCTGCACTCCCCCCACCTGGTCCCTTCCAAGGTATTCAGCCGTGTGTGTAATCTGATCTTCACGGCAGTAACATGGCTCTCTTAAACCTTGGATTGCCAGACTCACACTTGCCGCATGCTGGCCGCAAAACAGGAAATCTTGATGTGTAATATTTCATATTTATATAATACATCTGCTGGGGTGATCTATGGAAAGTCACTCTTCATTCCCTTTGAAGATAGAAATAAAGGATCTGCAAAACTTTCCACCTGATGCCTGTCGCCCTCATCCTTACCTATATGAACACAATGTGAGTGATGAAAGCCTAGCACTAGCTCTGCACTTCATGGCGGATCCGCACAGTGGAAGCCTACGCTGTGCTGTCTCTGCCCGGTAAGGAGGGGTGGAGGCGCTCCTGCAGGTTTCATCCGCCCGGCACCCTCATCCTTGCCTATATGAACACAATGTTAGTAATGAAGGAAGTGCAGAGACAGGAAAGCCTAGCACTAGCTCTGCACTTCATGGCGGACCCTGCACAGTGAAAGCCTACGCTGTGCTGTCTCTGCCCGGTGAAGAGGAGGGGTGGAGGCGCTCCTGCAGGTTTCATCCGCCCGGCACCCTCATCCTTGCCTATATGAACACAATGTTAGTAATAAACGAAGTGCGGAGATTGGAAAGCCTAGCACTAGCTCTGCACTTCATGGCGGATCCGCACAGTGGAAGCCTACGCTGTGCTGTCTCTGCCCGGTAAGGAGGGGTGGAGGCGCTCCTGCAGGTTTCATCCGCCCGGCACCCTCATCCTTGCCTATATGAACACAATGTTAGTAATGAACGAAGTGCGGAGATTGGAAAGCCTAGCACTAGCTCTGCACTTCATGGCGGATCCACACAGTGGAAGCCTACGCTGTGCTGTCTCTGCCCGGTAAGGAGGGGTGGAGGGGCTCCTGCAGGTTTCATCCGCCCGGCACCCTCATCCTTGCCTATATGAACACAATGTTAGTAATGAACAAAGTGCGGAGATTGGAAAGCCTAGCACTAGCTCTGCACTTCATGGCGGATCCACACAGTGGAAGCCTACGCTGTGCTGTCTCTGCCCGGTAAGGAGGGGTGGAGGGGCTCCTGCAGGTTTCATCCGCCCGGCACCCTCATCCTTACCTATATGAACACAATGTGAGTGATGAAAGCCTAGCACTAGCTCTGCACTTCATGCCGGATCCGCACAGTGGAAGCCTACGCTGTGCTGTCTCTGCCTGGTGTGGAGGAGGGGAGGTACGCCTGCAGTCTTCATCCGCCCGGCACCCTCATTCTTGCCTATTTTGTCCATAATGTTAGTAATGAACTAGGTGCTGAGACAGGAAAGCCTAGCACTAGCTCTGCACTTCATGGTGGATCCTGCACAGTGGAAGCCTACGCTGTGCTGTCTCTGCCCGGTAAGGAGGGGTGGAGGGGCTCCTGCAGTCTTCATCCGCCCGGCACCCTCATCCTTGCCTATATGAACACAATGTTAGTAATGAACGAAGTGCGGAGATTGGAAAGCCTAGCACTAGTTCTGCACTTCATGGCGGATCCACACAGTGGAAGCCTACGCTGTGCTGTCTCTGCCCGGTAAGGAGGGGTGGAGGCGCTCCTGCAGGTTTCATCCGCCCGGCACCCTCATCCTTACCTATATGAACACAATGTGAGTGATGAAAGCCTAGCACTAGCTCTGCACTTCATGGTGGATCCTGCACAGTGGAAGCCTACACTGTGCTGTCTCTGCCTGGTGTGGAGGAGGGGAGGTACGCCTGCAGTCTTCATCCGCCCGGCACCTTCATCCTTGCCTAGTCTGACCACAATGTGAGTACTAGATGAGGGGTTCTGGTCGATCGTTCTTCGTCATGTGACACCCGCGGACGAATCTTCGCCTGTTCTGTGATCTCCAGCTCACGACATTTTTCCTTCTTGACAGATGGCAGCTTTGAATGGGACGGCGAGATGCCTGTGAAACCTGTGAAAAGCTCCTTCGTCACCTCACTCTCACCAGCGATGCTGAACACGGAAGTGACCACCAGTACCCCGGAGCCCGTACCGCTGCCCGTCCAGAAGCCGGCGCTGCCCGTTCAACTCTCCAGGTTCAGCGTGTCTCCAACTGCCGTGTCCCGGTTCTCCATAACGCAGGTGGCGGACAATGCCGCGGGACCGCTGGAAGGTGAGAGACAACTCTACATGTTCTGGGGTTCTTATAGAACGGGGGTCTCCAAACTGTGACCTGTGGGCTGGGTGCCGCTCTTTGCCTGCCTTTATCCGGCCCTTGGGGCAATATTCCCCCCAATGATACGAGGAAGTGTTCTCCCCACTGACACCAATGATGGGGCACTAATCCCCCACTGACACCAACGATGGGACACCATTCCTCCCACTGACACCAACGATGGGGCACTATTCCTCCCACTGACACCAACGATGGGGCACTATTCCTCCCACTGATACCAACGATGAGGCACTATTCCTCTCACTGACACCAACGATGGGGCACCATTCCTCCCACTGACACCAACGATGGGGCACTATTCCCCCCACTGACACCAATGATGGGTTGCTATTCCTCCCACTGATACCAATGATGAGGCACTATTCCTCTCACTGACACCAATGATGGGGCGCTATTCCTCCCACTGACACCAATGATGGGGCACTATTCCTCCCACTGACACCAATGATGGGGCACTAATCCCCCACTGACACCAATGATGGGACACCATTCCTCCCACTGACACCAATGATGGGACACTATTCCTCCCACTGACACCAATGATGGGACACCATTCCTCCCACTGACACCAATGATGGGGCACCATTCCTCCCACTGACACCAACGATGGGGCACTAATCCCCCACTGACACCAATGATGGGACACCATTCCTCCCACTGACACCAATGATGGGGCACCATTCCTCCCACTGACACCAATGATGGGGCGCTATTCCTCCCACTGATACCAATGATGGGGCACTATTCCTCTCACTGACACCAATGATGGGGCGCTATTCCTCCCACTGAAACCAATGATGGGGCGCTATTCCTCCCACTGACACCAATGATGGGGCGCTATTCCTCCCACTGACACCAATGATGGGGCGCTATTCCTCCCACTGACACCAATGATGGGGCGCTATTCCTCCCACTGACACCAATGATGGGGCGCTATTCCTCCCACTGACACCAATGATGGGTTGCTATTCCTCCCACTGACACCAATGATGGGGCGCTATTCCTCCCACTGACACCAATGATGGGGCACTATTCCTCACACTGATACCAATGATGGGGCACTATTCCCCCCACTGACACCAATGATGGGGCACTATTCCTCCCACTGACACCAATGATGGGGCACTATTCCTCCCACTGACACCAATGATGGAGCACTATTCCTCCCACTGACACCAATGATGGGGCGCTATTCCTCCCACTGACACCAATGATGGGGCGCTATTCCTCCCCCTGACACCAATGATGGGGCACTATTCCTCCCACTGACACCAATGATGGGGCGCTATTCCTCCCACTGACACCAATGATGGGGCGCTATTCCTCCCACTGACACCAATGATGGGGCACTATTCCTCACACTGACACCAATGATGGGGCACTATTCCTCCCACTGACACCAATGATGGGGCACTATTCCTCCCACTGACACCAATGATGGGGCACTATTCCTCCCACTGACACCAATGATGGGGCACTATTCCTCCCACTGACACCAATGACGGGGCACTATTCCTCCCACTGACACCAACGATGGGGCACTATTCCTCCCACTGACACCAATGATGGGGCACTATTCTTCCCACTGACACCAACGATGGGGCACTATTCTTCCCACTGACACCAATGATGGGGCACTGTTCCTCCACATAATACCAAATGTGATGTTTACTCCAACTGATGCCAGGAAAATTTCCACTCTCACTGGCCACAGTCCGGCCCCCCTAAAAAAAACAACTGGCCCTTTGTTTTGAAAGTTTGGAGACCTCTGGTATAGAAGTTTAGGAACACCTATTGTGCCTGCTAGAGGATCCCCTTTCTAAGTCATTGTGTATTTTTCTTGTTAGCAGGAGGGTATGATATTAGAGACATCGGTGGATCTGGGTGTAGGGGCCCATTCATTCTAGATGTGGGTTGGGTGGGCCCTGGGACTCCATGCTGCTGTTGTGTAGACAGGAGGCAGTTGTAATGACTCCATAACGGCTCTCCTGGTTTCCATCATTTCCGGCATGCGGACTTGACATGTCAAGATGTTCTCTGCCTGACCATGGTGGAGAATGATGGACCATGAGAGAGCTGAGGGTGTCGGAGAGGCTGCTCTACACTGCATAGCTCAGCAGTTGTGGATACCTGACCGTCACATCTCTATGAATATGTTGAACATCCAGTTATAAAACCCTTGGGCAATAATATGGAGTTGCCCCCTTTTACGGCTATATCAGCCTTCACTCCTTTGGGAAGGCTTTGAAGGATGCCATATAGGATGAGAAGGTTTGGCTCACCATTGGGACTTTAATCCATCTCAAAGGTGTTCAGTAGGGTCAAGGTCAGTGAAGGACACTGGAGTTCCAACACCCATCAGACCTGTATGAGCTTGTTGGACGTCCCATTGCAAAACCATGGCCATTAATATGGGGTTGGACTTCCTTTGGGGTTATACCCTCCTCCACCCTTCTGGAAAAACTCTCCACAAGATTTTGGAGGGTGTCTGTGGGACTTTGTGTCCACTTGTGAGGTCAGGTACTGATGTTGGATGAGAAGACCTGCCTCACCATCAGAATTCCAATTCATCCCAAAGGTTTGTAGTAGGTTGAGGTCAGAATTCCCGATTCCTCCACTCTTCTACGAGGGATTTCCACTTGTTTGTGGAGTGTATCTATGAGAACTTTCTAGGTTACGTGTTCAGTAGGGTTGAGGTCGGGGCTCTGTACAGGACACTGGAGTTCCTCCACACCAAACTGGTCATCCATGTCTTTATGGAGCTGGCTTTGTACACAGGGGACAGTCATGGGGGAACAGAAAAGGGTCTTCACCAAACTGGTCATCCATGTCTTTATGGAGCTGGCTTTGTACACAGGGGACAGTCATGGGGGAACAGAAAAGGGTCTTCACCAAACTGGTCATCCATGTCTTTATGGAGCTGGCTTTGTACACAGGGGACAGTCATGGGGGGGACAGAAAAGGGTCTTCACCAAACTGTTACCACAAGGCTGGAGGAGCACAATTGTCTCCAATGTCTTTGTATGATGGAGGATTACCAGGACCCGTCACTGGGGACCCCTGAGCTCCAGCATTGGGGGGGTCCATGTACTTTAGGCCGTATAGTGTATAGAGATGGTCCGCACTCGTTGGGGTACAGACGGGGGCATCTTTTATCTTTGATGAACGCATTAAACCTAAAATCAAACATTTCTATATTGCAGCTTACCAATTCTTAGGCATTCCTTTTCCTTTTTAGGTTTTCTTTCTTTTGGCTTCAATGTGTTAGTATATCTAAATCTGCTAGTCCATCTAACACTCCCCTCCCCTCAAGACTGATAATGCTGCTGTCCAAAGGTGCCCCCCTGTGCTCCTTCCTCCAGAGTGGGGGCGCTCTAATACAGGAGGTGTGTTACTGGCCGGATCACCAGGTGAAAACAGAGGGGAAAAGAAAAGGAATGCAGCCGCTGCATCTAATGATCGGTAAGCTGCGATATACAGTCAGGTGCATAAATATTGGGACGTCGACACAATTCTAACATTTTTGGCTCTATACACCACAATGGATTTGAAATGAAAGGAACAAGATGTGCTTTAACTGCAGACTGTCAGCTTTAATTTGAGGGTATTTACATCCAAATCAGGTGAACGGTGTAGGAATGACAACAGTTTGTATATGTGCCTCCCACTTGTTAAGGGACCAAAAGTAATGGGACAGAATAATAATCATAAATCAAACTTTCACTTTTTAATACTTGGTTACAAATCCTTTGCAGTCAATGACAGCCTGAAGTGTGGAACGCATAGACATCACCAGACGCTGGGTGTCATCCCTGGTGATGCTCTGCCAGGCCTTTACTGCAACTGTCTTCAGTTCCTGCTTGTTCTTGGGGCATTTTCCCTTCAGTTTTGTCTTCAGCAAGTGAAATGCTCCATCGGATTCAGGTCAGGTGATTGGCCATTGCAGAACATTCCACTTCTTTGGTGTCTTTTGCAGTCTGCTTTGGGTCATTGTCCATCTGCACTGTGAAGCCTCCAATGAGTTGTGAAGCATTTGGCTGAATATGAGCCGATAATATTCCCGAAACACTTCACAATTCATCCGGCTGCTTCTGTCAGCCGTCACATCATCAATAAATACAAGAGAAGCAGTTCCATTGGCAGCCATACATGCCCACGCCATGACACTACCACCACCATGATCACTGATGAGGTGGTATGCTGAGGACCATGAGCAGTTCCTTCTCCATCCTCTTCTCTTCCCATCACTCTGGTACAAGTTGATGTCGGTCTCATCTGTCCATAGGATGTTGTTCCAGAACTGTGAAGGCTTTTTTACATGTCGTTTGGCAAACTCTAATCTGGCCTTCCTGTGTTTGAGGCTCACCAATGGTTTACATCTTGTGGTGAACCCTCTGTATTCACTCTGGTGAAGTCTTCTCCTGATTGGTGACTTTGACACACATACACCTACCTCCTGGAGAGTGTTCTTGATCCGGCCAACTGTTGTGAAGGGTGTTTTCTTCACCAGGGAAAGAATTCTTCGCTCATCCACCACAGTTGTTTTCTGTGGTCTTCCGGGTCTTTTGGTGTTGCTGGGCTCACCGGTGCGTTCCTTCTTTTTAAGAATGTTCCAAACAGTTGTTTTGGCCACGCCTAATGTTTTTGCTATCTCTCTGATGGGTTTGTTTTGTTTTTTCAGCCTAATGATGGCTTCACTGATAGTGACAGCTCTTTGGGTCTCATCTTGAGAGTTGACAGCAACAGATTCCAAATGCAAATAGCACACTTGACATGAACTCTGGACCTTTTATCTGCTCATTGTAATTGGGATAATGAGGGAATAACACACACCTGGCCATGGAACAGCTGAGAAGCCAATTGTCCCATTACTTTTGGTCCCTTAACAAGTGGGAGGCACATATGCAAACTGTTGTAATTCCTACACCGTTCACCTGATTTGGATGTAAATACCCTCAAATTAAAGATGACAGTCTGCAGTTAAAGCACATCTTGTTCGTTTCATTTCAAATCCATTGTGGTGTATAGAGCCAAAAATGTTAGAATTGTGTAGATGTCCCAATATTTATGGACCTGACTGTATTCTGATTTCCAGTTGAAAGGACAGTTTTAGGTGGAGTCACCCTTTAAGACTCGCCTGTGTTCCCTCTCACCCTCCATGTCAGAGAAGGAATGATCGGCGAGTCCTGCGGCTGAAGTCGGTCAGAATCTGTTTGTTTGCTGTGAGGAAGTGAGAGGAGACTCAGACTGGGCGCGGCTGCGTTTTGTGGTTTTTACGTTTGCAGAAAACAGACTCGCCAGCAGCTCACGCGGAGCGACTGCATCACTGCGGGAGGGGGAGCGGCTCCTCGCCGACGCATCACATGGGGGCCCTACAAACATTCATATCGTGTGAAACTGGAAAAGACACATTTCATGGCATGGCGGCCTTATTATTGTTATCTGCAGCATTGGAGCCGGCCTGGATTCATCAGAATGGGGCCCCCTAGTGCCGCGGAGGAGCCGCTGCAAACTCTGCCTTTCTTCTATAATGCCTGAATTGGATTATCATTCTGTCACAAGTATGACGGCAGCCACACTTCCCAAACAAATCCAGGAACTTTCATATCTCCAGGTCTTCTCAAAAGTACATTTCAATCATTAACCCCCCGGAGATCCCGCCATAACCCCCCCTTGTCCAGGCACTTCCTGTTACATGGTTACAACTCTGTCCTGGTCTGCCAATTGTGCCCCTGTGTTGTCACCCTGTCACAGGGGCATCCAGTGAAGACTAAAGCGCTGGCACTCAATAAATCGGCACCCAGAGAAATGCCAGGCAGCCTTCGTTGTGTGCATGTAGACAGGAAGTGGCTGCAAAGGGGCTGCAGGAGCTCATCAGTGTGAGATATCCATAGTTCCACAGTTACATAGTTAGTCTGTCTGAAAAAAGACAAAAGTCCATCCAGTTCAACCATTAAAAAAAAAAACTTATAATCCGACACCCACAGATGATCCAGAGGAAGGCAAAAAATCCCAGCAAAGCACGATCCAATCTGCTCCTGCAGGAAAAACAATTCCTTCCTGATCCCCCGAGAGGCAATCGGATATTCCCGGGATCAATAATCAGATATTCCCTGGACCAATAATCGGATATTCCCTGGACCAATAATCGAATATTCCCGGGATCAATAATTGGATATTCCCGGGATCAATAAACGGATATTCCCCGGATCAATAATCGGATATTCCAGGGATCAATAATCGGATATTCCTGGGATCAATAATCGGATATTCCCGGGATCAATAATCGGATATTCCCTGGATCAATAATCGGATCTTCCCGGGATCAATAATCGGATATTCCCGGGACCAATAATCGGATATTCCCGGGATCAATAATCGGATATTCCCTGGATCAATAATCGGATATTCCCGGGATCAATAATCGGATATTCCCTGGATCAATAATCGGATATTCCCGGGACCAATAATCGGATATTCCCTGGATCAATAATCGGATATTCCCGGGATCAATAATCGGATATTCCCGGGACCAATAATCGGATCTTCCCTGGATCAATAATCGGATATTCCCTGGATCAATAATCGGATATTCCCTGGATCAATAATCGGATATTCCCTGGATCAATAATCGGATATTCCCGGGACCAATAATCGGATATTCCCTGGATCAATAATCGGATATTCCCGGGATCAATAATCGGATATTCCCTGGATCAATAATCGGATATTCCCGGGACCAATAATCGGATATTCCCTGGATCAATAATCGGATATTCCCTGGATCAATAATCGGATATTCCCTGGATCAATAATCGGATATTCCCGGGACCAATAATCGGATATTCCCTGGATCAATAATCGGATATTCCCGGGATCAATAATCGGATATTCCCGGGATCAATAATCGGATATTCCCGGGACCAATAATCGGATATTCCCGGGATCAATAATCGGATCTTCCCTGGATCAATAATCGGATATTCCCGGGATCAATAATCGGATATTCCCTGGATCAATAATCGGATATTCCCGGGATCAATAATCGGATATTCCCTGGATCACCTTTCCCTATAAATGTTATATCCAGTTATATTCTGTGTATCCAAGAAATGTAACAAAAGGGGATGACATTGTTTCTGGCACTCAGTACTTTTCAGTTCCTGGTGGCTTAGTGGGCAGCAGTTCCACCTTGCAGCACCTGGTGGCTTAGTGGGCAGCAGTTCCACCTTGCAGCACCTGGTGGCTTAGTGGGCAGCAGTTCCACCTTGCAGCACTCGGTGGATTAGTGGGCAGCACTTCCACCTTGCAGCACCCAGGGGCTTAGGGGGCAGCAGTTCCACTTTGCAGCACCCGGTGGCTTAGTGGGCAGCACTTCCACTTTGCAGCACCCAGTGGATTAGTGGGCAGCACTTCCACTTTGCAGCACCCAGTGGATTAGTGGGCAGCACTTCCACCTTGCAGCACCCGGTGGCTTAGTGGGCAGCACTTCCACTTTGCAGCACCCAGTGGATTAGTGGGCAGCACTTCCACCTTGCAGCACCTGGTGGCTTAGGGGGCAGCAGTTCCACCTTGCAGCACCCGGTGGATTAGTGGGCAGCACTTCCACTTTACAGCACCCAGTGGATTAGTGGGCAGCACTTCCACCTTGCAGAACCGGGGTCCTCGGTTCCATAGAATCCATGTGCATGGAGTTTGCATGGTCTCACTGGACTTGGCAGCATTTCCCCCAGGTACTCCTTCCACCTCCCAGAGCCGTGCTGGTTCCCCATTGGTGGGGATGAAACACATACAGTCGTCCTCCATACACGCCACATTTGCTCCGAGAGAATTCCATTGGCCGACCACTCCTGATGAACAATGGAGAGTCAGGAGGAGCAGCTCCGCAGTCATGTGATCGCCAATCAGAACCCGCCCCCGAGCTTCATCTTCTCTGCAGGGAAGAAGATACATTGTTTATTTACTCATTAGAGGAGACATTGGTATTAAGGGGGAGCTCCGCCCAAAAGGGGAAGTTCTGCTCTAAGGATTGCTCCTCCGCTCCACGTTAAGGATTGGCACCTGGAGGGGGGGGGGTGGCACCTGGAGGGGGGGGGAGGGGGTTTTCCAAAATTTGACAGGCAGGTTCCCACTCCCACTTATGCTGCGATCGCCTATGCAATCAGATGTGGAAGTTGTCCTTCCCCCTCCCCCATAGTTTCTAGGTCATGTGAGGGAGAATCCTCAGGAGGGGGAATCCCCAGGAGGGGCAGGGGTTACAGTGCAGAGAAATGTGCGGGCCCCGTGGCAGTGTGAACAAATCACTTGGGGCCAATGTTCCGAATTATTGTGGAAAGTGAATGTCCAGCGAGGTGCCACTACAAACCCAGCAGAACGCAGCCGCCTGTACAGCCACAGAGCGGGTCTCCAGTACAGTGTGTGATGGCATGAAAACCTGAAGTGGAGGAAAGTCCCTCCCCCCGGGGTGATCAATGCACATCGCAGGGATTAGAACAAACGTTTAGCAGATTCCTATCTTTTGTTGCTCTGAAGAAATATCTGTTTGTCTCCCCGTGTCCTGCGCTGTGCGATTCTGAATGGGAGGAGCCAGTTCATTATAATCACCCGGGGCACTCTCGGGGTTCTGATGGGGAACATTGCAAGGTCTGTGTCCCCTCTGATGGGGAACATTGCAGGATCCGCCTCCACTCTGATGGGGAACATTGCAGGGTCTGCCTCCACTCTGATGGGGAACATTGCAGGGTCTGCGTCCCCTCTGATGGGGAACATTGCAGGATCCGCCTCCACTCTGATGGGGAACATTGCAGGGTCCGCCTCCGCTCTGATGGGGAACATTGCAGGGTCTGCCTCCACTCTGATGGGGAACATTGCAGGGTCTGCGTCCCCTCTGATGGGGAACATTGCAGGGTCCGCCTCCGCTCTGATGGGGAACATTGCAGGGTCTGCGTCCCCTCTGATGGGGAACATTGCAGGGTCCGCCTCCACTCTGATGGGGAACATTGCAAGGTCTGCGTCCCCTCTGATGGGGAACATTGCAAGGTCTGCGTCCCCTCTGATGGGGAACATTGCAGGGTCTGCGTCCCCTCTGATGGGGAACATTGCAAGGTCTGCGTCCCCTCTGATGGGGAACGTTGCAGGGTCCGCCTCCGCTCTGATGGGGAACGTTGCAGGGTCCGCCTCCGCTCTGATGGGGAACGTTGCAGGGTCCGCCTCCACTCTGATGGGGAACGTTGCAGGGTCTGCATCCCCTCTGATGGGGAACATTGCTGGGTCTGCGTCCCCTCTGATGGGGAACATTGCAGGGTCCGCCTCCGCTCTGATGGGGAACGTTGCAGGGTCCGCCTCCACTCTGATGGGGAACGTTGCAGGGTCTGCATCCCCTCTGATGGGGAACATTGCAGGGTCTGCATCCCCTCTGATGGGGAACATTGCAAGGTCTGCGTCCCCTCTGATGGGGAACATTGCAGGGTCCGCCTCCACTCTGATGGGGAAGGTTGCAGGGTCCGCCTCCACTCTGATGGGGAAGGTCGCAGGGTCTGCGTCCCCTCTGATGGGGAACATTGCAGGGTCTGCGCCCCTCTGATGAGGAACATTGCAGGGTCTGCGCCCCTCTGATGAGGAACGTTGCAGGGTCTGCGGCCCCTCAGGGAGTGGATGATGCCACTGATCTGACGGACAGGGTGGGGTGGGGTTGTGTGAATTGATTACATTGATTGGCTGATTGATTGACGTGTTTTGTGTTTCTCCAGCAGACGACTCGCAGCCCACAGAGAAGATCTGAAGGTTCTGGAAGGATTTGGGGGATTTCTCAGGACTGGAGGATGGAAGCTGCAGATTTGGAGGTCATGGAGAACCTTTGTACTGTTACTTCTCTGCTGCGGCCCGGACACCCTCCTGATATGAGCGCCGACCGCGAAGCGTGTGCACCGGGCAGGACTGACCCCCTCCGATCCCGGGGGCTCTTTTCTTTTGTGATTTGCACTTGAGACATTTTTGGACTTGACCTGGCGTGTCTACAGGTTTGAGTGTTCTCCTATGTGCGTGTGTTGGCGGGGGCGGTCCTATGTGCGTGTGTTGGCGGGGGCGGTCCTATGTGCGTATGTTGATGGGGGCGGTCCTATGTGCGTGTGTTGGCGGGGGATGTCCTATGTGCGTGTGTTGGCGGGGGACGGTCCCATGTGCGTGTGTTGGTGGGGGCGGTCCCATGTGCGTGTGTTGGCGGGGGATGGTCCTATGTGCGTGTGTTGGTGGGGGCGGTCTTATGTGCGTATGTCCTATGTGCGTATGTTGGCGGGGGACGGTCCTATGTGCGTGTGTTGGTGGGGGCGGTCCTATGTGCGTGTGTTGGCGGGGGATGGTCCTATGTGCGTGTGTTGGCGGGGGATGATCCTATGTGCGTGTGTTGGCGGGGGATGATCCTATGTGCGTGTGTTGGTGGAGGGCGATCCTATGTGCAAATGTTGGCGGGGGGCGGTCCTATGTGCACATGTTGGTGTGGGGGCGGTCCTATGTGCGTATGTTGGTGGGGGGGGCGGTCCTATGTGCGTGTGTTGGCGGTCCTATGTGCGTGTGTTGGCGGGGGGCGGTCCTATGTGCGTGTGTTGGCGGGGGGCGGTCCTATGTGCGTATGTTGGCGGGGGGCGGTCCTATGTGCGCATGTTGGTGGGGGGGCGGTCCTATGTGCGCATGTTGGTGGGGGGGCGGTCCTATGTGCGCATGTTGGTGGGGGGCGGTCCTATGTGCGTATGTTGGTGTGGGGGCGGTCCTATGTGCGTATGTTGGCGGGGGGCGGTCCTATGCGCGTATGTTGGCGGGGGGCGGTCCTATGCGTGTATGTTGGTGTGGGGGCGGTCCTATGTACGTATGTTGGCGGGGGGCGGTCCTATGCGCGTATGTTGGCGGGGGGTGGTCCTATGCGCGTATGTTGGTGTGGGGGCGGTCCTATGTGTGTATGTTGGTGGGGACAGTCCTATGTGTGTATGTTGGTGGGGGGGCGGTCCTATGTGCGCATGTTGGTGGGGGGGCGGTCCTATGTGCGTATGTTGGTGGGGGGCGGTCCTATGCGTGTATGTTGGCGGGGGGCGGTCCTATGTGTGTATGTTGGTGTGGGGGCGGTCCTATGTGTGTATGTTGTCGGTCCTATGTGTGTATGTTGGTGGGGGGCGGTCCTATGCATGTATGTTGGCGGGGGGTGGTCCTATGTGTGTATGTTGGTGTGGGGGCGGTCCTATGTGTGTATGTTGTCGGTCCTATGTGTGTATGTTGGTTGGGGGGTGGTCCTATGTGCGCATGTTGGTGGGGGGGCGGTCCTATGTGCGTATGTTGGTGGGGGGCGGTCCTATGCGTGTATGTTGGCGGGGGGTGGTCCTATGTGTGTATGTTGGTGTGGGGGCGGTCCTATGTGTGTATGTTGTCGGTCCTATGTGTGTATGTTGGTGGGGGGCGGTCCTATGTGTGTATGTTGGCGGGGGGCGGTCCTATGTGTGTATGTTGGCGGGGGGCGGTCCTATGTGTGTATGTTGGTGGGGGGCGGTCCTATGCATGTATGTTGGCGGGGGGCAGTCCTATATGCATGTGGGAACATCCTATGTGCGTGTGTATGTAGACACATCTGTATGCGTGTTCTCTGTATATAGCTCTATATATATATATCCATTTATAAAGGCATTACTCCTAGAGAGGCAGTAAAGTGTACCTGTCAGCAGAGCCGCACTGTGGCCCCCGGGGAATCCCTCACATTTCATGTCTGGGCACTCTGTTACCTCCCCCCCATCATCCTTTTTTTTTTAAGGAATGAGTGGTATGTCAAGGGCTGTGCTGGACCCCTCACATGTGATGGGAGGCCAAGGGCTGTATGAGGCCTGGACCCCCCCACATGTGATAGGAGGCCAAGGGCTGTATGAGGCCTGGACCCCCCACATGTGATAGGAGGCCAAGGGCTGTATGAGGCCTGGACCCCCCACATGTGATGGGAGGCCAAGGGCTGTGTGAGGCCTGGACCCCTCACATGTGATGGGAGGCCAAGGGCTGTATGAGGCCTGGACCCCCCACATGTGATAGGAGGCCAAGGGCTGTATGAGGCCTGGACCCCCCACATGTGATGGGAGGCCAAGGGCTGTATGAGGCCTGGACCCCCCACATGTGATGGGAGGCCAAGGGCTGTATGAGGCCTGGACCCCCCCACATGTGATGGGAGGCCAAGGGCTGTGTGAGGCCTGGACCCCCCACCCTGTAGCTGATGCAGAGCTGTGTAGTAGTTCTGGCCTGGCACAGCCCCCAATGTTCCCCGCAGGGGAGGAGGGGCATGATGATCCCGAATTCTCAGCTCGGTAACTTCTATTGGTGAGCTGTGTGAAGTCCATACACTGAACACGGACTGATGGAGCGGGGGAGGGGAGATGCTGCTATAGAAAGCTGTTCAGTATCAGATATATATATTTATATATATGGGGCTGATCAAAGCTTTTTCTTTTTTCTCTCCCAAAAAACGGCTCCGCCCTCACAAAGCCCTCTTCAGCCAGTAGAAATGAGCTGAGAGCCAAAGAATATTTGTGGGGTTTTTACCTATCTTCCTTGCCTTGGGCCTCAAACCCCTCATATCAGCCCACGCCCACCCCAAGGTCATCCCACGCCCACCCCAATGCCATCCCACGCCCACCCCAGGGTCATCCCACGTCCACCCCAAGGTCATCCCACGCCCACCCCAATGCCATCCCATGCCCACCACAGGGCCATCCCACACCCACCCTAGGGTCATCCCACGCCCACCCCACGCCCATCCCAGGGTCATCCCACGCCCACCCCAGGACCATCCTACCCCAAGGCCATCCCACGCCCACCCCAGGGCCATTCCACGCCCACCCCAAGGCCATCCCACACCCAACCCAGGACCATCCCACGCCCACCCCAGGGCCATCCCACACCCAACCCAGGACCATCCCACGCCCACCCCAAGGTGATCCCACGCCCACCCCAGGGCCATCCCACACCCAACCCAGGACCATCCCACGCCCACCCCTTTGTCCTATTGGTTAAGGGCAAGCAAAGAAAAGACGCCCCTCTCCCCCTAGCCTAGACCTGCGGCGGAGCGAGGGTTCATACCTGTGCACATGTACTTGGCAGTTGGAGGCACACAGTGCTTGCACTCATGACAGGTACACTTTAAATAGCTCCGAGGGGGCGGGTCTTAACCGATGCACTGGCGAAACCTTTCTTTGTTTTTACACTGAAGACAAACCGCTCCTGTTAATCGTCTCGGGGCCGTCTGCCGCTTCTGCTCGACCTGGATGCACCTCTCCTGTACACTGAAGGGCCCAGCCCCCCCCGCGCTTAAGATTTGAGGTGACCCCCGCCTGGCCGTTCATCATGGACAGATTCCTCCAGCATCCGTGGCGTAGATGGCGCTTGCCTCGGACCACCCTCCTGCCGTACGCGGATTTGTGGGACTGGGGACAATCTCCTGCCACTTTGCCCTCGGAGGAAGTCCCTCGGGGGTTGGCAGACACAATGGGACGTCACATGACCTGTGGACAACCATCAGCGCCGTCGCCCTCTACAGGGCTGGATGTATACACACAGGCCTGGTGCAGAGCCGATCTTGGATCATCGAACGTTCGGAGGACATTGTTACTCTCCATATTACCTGCTGATGTATTGCTAGCCGTGTCTATCAGAGTCTATAGAGGTGGATGAGAAATATTTATATTTTGTATCGATAAATGAACTCTTTACCAAGTGTGAGCTGGTGGTGGGTCACTGCCGAGGGCCCCGTGTATGTACACAGCCGTGTCCTGTCCCCGCGGAGGGCCCCGTGTATGTACGTAGCCGTGTCCTGTCCTCGCGGGCACTCTGAGGGCCCCGTGTATGTACGTAGCCGTGTCCTGTCCCCGCGGAGGGCCCCGTGTATGTACACAGCCGTGTCCTGTCCCCGCGGAGGGCCCCGTGTATGTACGTAGCCGTGTCCTGTCCCCGCGGAGGGCCCCGTGTATGTACATAGCCGTGTCCTGTCCCCGCGGGCACTCTGAGGGCCCCGTGTATGTACATAGCCATGTCCTGTCCCCGCAGAGGGCCCCGTGTATGTACGTAGCCGTGTCCTGTCCCCGCGGAGGGCCCCTTGTATGTACATAGCCATGTCCTGTCCCCGCAGAGGGCCCCGTGTATGTACGTAGCCGTGTCCTGTCCCCGCAGAGGGCCCCGTGTATGTACATAGCCGTGTCCTGTCCCCGCAGAGGGCCCCGTGTATGTACATAGCCGTGTCCTGTCCCCGCAGAGGGCCCCGTGTATGTACATATGCCGTGTCCTGTCCCCGCGGGCATTCTGAGGGCCGGCGTATAAATGGTTTATTTTTTATGATAACCGCCATATGATTGGTGCAAGTTGTTTGGTACAAATGTGGGCTATTGAGGTCATGGGGGGAGGAGGGGCATCGAAAACCGTGTTTTAGTTTGGGGCCATTTTTTGAGTGGGGGGAGGTTTGAACCCCCGTCGGGTTCTTATGGGTGGCTGTGTCCCCGCTGGGGAGATTTCCCCCCACTTCCTGTGGAAGAGACACGACAGGAAGTCAGAGGAAGTGGCGGAGCAGGGAAGGGTTGGACCCTCTGGCAGCAGGCAGGCTTTTATAGCTCCATGCTTCTTCCTCATCCCTGTCCAAGTTGTAAAATAATGGGAAGAAAACCGACTTTAAAGCTGAACTCCGGGCCGAACGTTCTCTAAATCCATCGGCCGGGGTCTTCTGGAATCTCTTCCCGTATTTCTGTCAGAGCTGGGCCATCATCCAGGGGAGACCGCTCACTGCTGCCCTCTTTCCTTGTGCAGGGGACTGGTCTTGGGTGGTGGGTGGAGCCTGCCGAGCCCCTCCCACAGGTCTGCTCTCTCTCATTGCACAGGGAACTGGTCTTGGGTGGTGGGTGGAGCCTGCTGAGCCCCTCCCACTGGTCTGCTCTCTCTCCTTGTGCAGGGGAATGGTCTTAGGTGGTGGGTGGAGCCTGCCGAATCCCTCCTACAGGTCTGCTCTCTCTCCTTGTGCAGGGGAATGGTCTTGGGTGGTGGGTGGAGCCTGCTGAGCCCCTCCCACTGGTCTGCTCTCTCTCCTTGTGCAGGGGACTGGTCTTGGGTGGTGGGTGGAGCCTGCCGAGCCCCTCCCACAGGTCTGCTCTCTCTCCTTGTGCAGGGGACTGGTCTTGGGTGGTGGGTGGAGCCTGCCGAGCCCCTCCCACAGGTCTGCTCTCTTTCCTTGTGCAGGGGGCTGGTCTTGGGTGGTGGGTGGAACCTGCTGGGCCCCTGTCACAGGTCTGCTCTCTCTCATTGCACAGGGAACTGGTCTTGGGTGGTGGGTGGAGCCTGCTGAGCCCCTCCCACTGGTCTGCTCTCTCTCCTTGTGCAGGGGAATGGTCTTGGGTGGTGGGTGGAGCCTGCCGAGTCCCTCCTACAGGTCTGCTCTCTCTCCTTGTACAGGGGGACTGGTCTGGTCTCCGTCCACTGCTGGCAGCCTGTAATGGGTGGAGCTTGCTGGGCCCCTCCCACAGGATAAAAAACACTCAAAAGAGTAATAAAAAAAAAAAGCTCATCTGTGAGTGAGAGGGATGAACGTTCCTCAACGTCCTGCAGGCACCACGGGTGGCCTGGGGGATGTATGCTGGGCTGATGGAGATGTGTGAAGCCACAATGGAGGTCCGTCCTGTAGAGTAATGGTGCTGTGAAGCTGATCCAGCCGCGTCCGTACAGGAAGAGACCTACCACCAGCTTGGAGCGCACCGGTGAAAGTGACGTCACCGGGACAGGCGGAGGGTCAGTCCGATCAGGAGGCACAAACATGGGACAAGCAGGCTATGTGCTCTGAGCTCCTTCAATTGGCCAATACAGATGCCGCTGGATCAGCTTCACAGCACCATTACTCTACAGGACGGACCTCCATTGTGGATTCACACATCAGCCCGGCATACATCCTCCAGACCACCCGTGGTGCCTGCAGGACGGTGAGGAACGTTCATCCCTCTCACACACAGATGAGCTTTTCTCTTGTATTACTGTTGTGAGTGTTTTCTATCCTTTACCGTTCACCATGGATATAATGACTGCACTTAGATGGCGCCTCAGGTTTCTTTCCTTTTGTTCTTGCATACAGAGTTGGCTTTGCCGCTAATTTGCGCCAATCTTTGGGCGGAGACTTCCAAAAAGACTTTTCTATTTGTTTATGAACATTATTATTTATTCCATATCATTGCTAGTCCTTGCATCACTCGCTATACATTGTTCACCTCATCTCTGAGGGCCACAATGACCTTCTTATTGGTAGAGGGTGCTGGGCGCACATTTTCACAGGTAGCTCACCACAAAGACAGGACCCCCCCCCCCTCCCCCGAGAGGACATTCATCCAAGTGGAGAAATCCAAGTATAATAGGTTATGAGAAGGCCAAATGACAAATCCTTAGGCATCCAAAGTCTTTATTGGTCTCGGGGTTCCAACAAGCAGGACCAACAAAGGTGCCACGTCTGCTGTGAACTCCAACACCGACTTGGTTATAGCATTCTCTGCTGGCAGGAGACGTTTTGAGCCCATTTACGTTTGTGCCGTTTCTCCCGGCCCTGAAACATGTTGACTGTCTTTTGCACCGCTTGTTGTAACCAGCCAAACAAGAGAGGCAGTCAACATGTCCCCATGCCTCCCTGGGCTGACTGCAGATGGAACAAACTAATCTCCTCCTGCAGGTATCCTCCATCTGCAACCAGGAATGTGTTAAGGACTTGGTGGAACCTGTCCACAGAGACCTTTCTTCCTTGGCCAATCTTTAGAGTTGTGAAGGTCTTTCTGGAACGGTTTCCTGTTCTATATTCGCTCAGGCTTACATGCTTTGCTGTCCTCAGAAGTCTCCTTTCTCAGATCCTGGCTTAGCCCCGTGACGCTTGAACTCAAGTTTAGGTAAGATACATTCTCAGCAGGTTCCTCTCTGGGCTTCTACATGACTGGAGTGTGTCACTTATATCAGGGTTGTAGCCCACCTCACCAGTTTATAGTTGGGTCCTAATGTTCTTCTCCCGGAAGTTGTGCTCCTGATTGAGGTGTTTTTATGCACCTACCGCTTCAGACTGCAGACTTCCTGGGATCGAAGTTTGGGTTCTCTGCTGGATTTAGGAGTCCTTACACCCGGTGCAGGTTGTGGTTTCAGTCAATTTAAGGTTTTGACCAGGTGAGTCTCCTTACCTTGGCAGGTGAATGTCCTGAGCTAGAGCCATTTCTTGACCCTCAAGCAGGCAGATGGGAGCAGTTGGTCTTACCTTATAAGAACTTTTGGGCCACCACCATCCCCCATGTGTCCCTTGTTTGCTGCCTATTCTACCAGAGATTGGGGAGGAAAAAGCACAAAAACATGGCAAGCAAGAGAGGAACCAATGGGATTTTGTTATAGTTCCACCCCTTAGTGGGTTCAGACTGTCCAGCTTTCTTGAATTCTCTTGAGGGACACAGGCCCACTCCACCGTGCTGGGTAAAGAAGCCATTCTCCTGGGCTGGCCTACAAATGCTTTTATTTGGGAGAGTTCAATCCTCCAGCAGGCAGCAGCACAACGTGGCACTACATGACGTGTTCCTCAATGGAGTCCAAAATTCCCGACTGTAGTAGGAAGGAAACCTCACACTTTATTGTGGTCTTTGCCATGTTGTCCCCATGAAAACCGCTTCCCCTACTTTCTGTACCGGTGTCAGACACGTGGACCACAGAACCGTATGAGATCCAAGTGGACCACAGAACCGTATGAGATCCACGTGGACCACAGAACCGTATGAGATCCAAGTGAAGGGCACTAGTAATAGATCATTGGCAAAGTTGTCCTCGTTTTCTCCATCCAGGAGGGCACTGACCACTAGAAAGATGCAGCTTGAGATGTCAAGTGTTCTTCTGACCATCAAGATTTCCCTTTCTGGGGACAGGGGTCCTTCCTAGAAAGAAAGTTCCTGTTTCGGTGACAACTGTCAGTAATAATGACCATCATTGGAAGAGCAAACCCAACATCTAAAAGAGGGGGAATCTCACCCACAGGTGACGGAGGTGCAGAAATTTAATTTCCAGATTTGTACCGTTCACTCGCACAGTCCGATATCCCTCTGTATATCCCATACCTGGCCAATGACCCAGGGAGCTGGAAATCACAGTAGTAGCTGCTGCTACTACTACTGCTACTACTCTGACCTCCGCCAACTGCTGCTGCTACTACTGCTACTACTCTGACCTCCGCCAACTGCTGCTACTGCTACTACTCTGACCTCCACCAACTGCTACTGCTACTGCTACTACTACTACTACTACTACTACACTGACCTCCGCCAGCTGCTGCTGCTGCTACTACTACTACTACTACTACTACTACACTAACCTCCGCCAGCTGCTGCTGCTACTACTACTACTACTACTACTACTACACTAACCTCCGCCAGCTGCTGCTGCTGCTGCTGCTGCTACTACTACTACTACTACTACTACTACTACACTAACCTCCGCCAGCTGCTACTACTACTACACTGACCTCCACAAGCTGCTGCTGCTGCTACTACTAATACTACTACGACACTGATCTCCGCCAGCTGCTGCTACTACTACTACTACGACACTAACCTCCACTAGCTGCTGCTGCTGCTACTACTACTACTACTACTACTACTACTACTACTACGACGACGCTGACCTCTGCCAGCTGCCGCTACGATGCTGACCTCCACTAGCTGCCGCTACGACGCTGACCTCCACTAGCTGCCGCTACGACGCTGACCTCCACTAGCTGCCGCTACGACGCTGACCTCCACTAGCTGCCGCTACGACGCTGACCTCCACCGACTGCCGCTATTACGCTGACCTCCGCCAGCTGCCGCTACAACGCTGACCTCCACTAGCTGCTGCTGCAGCTACTACACTGACCTCCGCCGGCTGCCGCTATGACGCTGACCTCCGCCAGCTGCCGCTAAGACACTGACCTCCACTAGCTGCTGCTACTACTACACTGACCTCCACTAGCTGTTGGGTCTCCTCCAGCTCTTCGGACGCCCGATGCCGAGATCTCCAGGAAGTCTCCTCCAGCTCTTCGGTTGCCCGATGCCGAGATCTCCAGGAAGTCTCCTCCAGCTCTTCAGACACCTGATGCAGAGATCTCCAGGAAGTCTCCTCCAGCTTGGTGGACGTCCGATGCCGAGATCTCCAGGAAGTCTCCTCCAGCTCTTCGGACGCCCGATGCCGAGATCTCCAGGAAGTCTCCTCCAGCTCTTCGGACGCCCAATGCCGAGATCTCCAGGAAGTCTCCTCCAGCTCTTCGGTTGCCCGATGCCGAGATCTCCAGGAAGTCTCCTCCAGCTCTTCGGACGCCCAATGCCGAGATCTCCAGGAAGTCTCCTCCAGCTCTTCGGACGCCCGATGCCGAGATCTCCAGGAAGTCTCCTCCACCTCTTCAGTTGCCCGATGCCGAGATCTCCAGGAATTTTCCTCCAGCTCTTCAGACACCTGATGCAGAGATCTCCAGGAAGTCTCCTCCAGCTTGGTGGACGTCCGATGCCGAGATCTCCAGGAAGTCTCCTCCAGCTCTTCAGACACCCGATGCCGAGATCTCCAGGAAGTCTCCTCCAGCTCTTCAGACTCCCGATGCCGAGATCTCCAGGAAGTCTCCTCCAGCTCTTCAGACACCCGATGCCGAGATCTCCAGGAAGTCTCCTCCAGCTCTTCAGACGCCCGATGCCGAGATCTCCAGGAAGTCTCCTCCAGCTCTTCAGACTCCCGATGCCGAGATCTCCAGGAAGTCTCCTCCAGCTCTTCAGACACCCGATGCCGAGATCTCCAGGAAGTCTCCTCCAGCTCTTCAGACGCCCGATGCTGAGATCTCCAGGAATTTTCCTCCACCTCTTCGGACGCCCGATGCCGAGATCTCCAGGAATTCTAGTTTTCCCCAGCGGCCTCAGCCAATACAAAGCTCTATGTTAGCGTGATGACCTCCAATGTGCCCCTACGGGGGCGGAGTAGGGACAAAACCTACCACCAGGAAATCTCAGCAGAGGGAGATTTACTACCTACCCAGAGCCGGCCTTCAGACCTGGAAGTGAAGTCCAGAAATACTTATTCTTGTGGTGATAAATAAACAAACAACCTTCTGATACATTAAGATAATTTATTTATAATTTACAATATACATAAAATATTCACCGATTCAATCCAGGAAAGCGGTGGAGCTGCCGCCCCCCGTTGGGGCCTATCTGGCGCTCCGACAGCTTTCAGTTTACAGACAAGCAGTGTGCAGGTTTAGATATTTGGCAGTTACAGCTGACACCTGGAAGCAGCAGAACAATCCTAACATTCTACAGAAAATGTATCAGAATATAAATGGCGACAACATGGCCAGAGGCTCCTGCATGGATTCTGGGGGCCAGAGGCTCCTGCATGGATTCTGGGGGCCAGAGGAGACCAGCAGCCACATTCAGGAAGATCTGGGTAGGAGTTCTATCCCCCCTGACAGAGCTGGGAGAGGGATACAGCAAAGGGGTTCCCTACAGCCAAGCCCAAACCTTTTCATTCTGTATAACGCGATGACGTGTGAAGAGGCTCTGTCATTTGTATTGCGGTCGGTGTCCATTTTGGGTCGATCTTCCTTCTCTCCAGCAGGGACACATTGTTAGTATTGTGAGATTGTGTTGGATCCCTTAAACACTGCATCTCCCATACAGGAGACTTCCCTGATTTCCTGTCCTTGTGACATTTGTATCCGGCGTAATTGTTGGAGGTTTATATATTAAAAAATAAATAAATCAGAGCAGTCTGTCCCGTACACATGGGGGAAAGAAGATATAAGGCCATTCTCTCTTCAAGTCAAATGTTATTCCTCAAGACAGAATAGAGTGCATCAGGAAAATACCACATTATGGCCACTAGATGGAGCTGAGGATCCTAAGACATATACTGCATGAGTATTTACTCTGTCAGCTCCATCTAGTGGCCATAATGTGGTATTTTCCTGATGCACTCTGCGCTGTATGAGGGAAGAACATTCAACCTGGAGGAGAAATAGCCAAACAAGATTAGATTTTGGCTCCATTTGCACAGAATGAATGAACACAGTCCTAGAGGACGAGCAGCTCTGCAACTATTCGTCTAAACACACCTCGAGGTCTCTGGGACAGGAAGGGACGGCAAACCAGCAAAGAGGAATTAAACGTCTGAGAGGGGGACTTTGTATGACAGAAGGGACTGCCTGTCTTTATGGTCACATGATTCTTCCCCCGCCCGCCATCCATTGTTCTTCCTGTAACAGTGCAGTGAGCCACGCATGCACCTCACAGAATATCGGCACCATTCTGCTCCGGGTCCAAGTACCTCCCCTGTGCATGTGTAGGAGACACGTCCTCCCGGACAATGGAGATGGCCAGAGACTACAAGCCCAGAAGGCAACTGGGAAAAGGTGGAAATGCCAGCAATAGAGGGGAGCGTGGACCCTGCAGTGGGGGAGGGGAGGAGCGTGGACCCTGCAGTGGGGGAGGGGAGGAGCGTGGACACTGCAGCGGGGGAGGAGCGCGGACCCTACAGTGGGGGAGGGGAGGAGCGTGGACACTGCAGTAATGGAGGGGAGGAGCATGGACACTGCAGCGGGGGAGGAGCATGGACCCTGCAGCGGGGGAGGGGAGGAGCGTGGACACTGCAACGGGGGAGGAACATGGACCCTGCAGCGGTGGAGGGGAGGAGCGTGGACCCTGCAGCGGTGGAGGGGAGGAGCATGGGCAGGTAGGCCTTAAACACCAAGTTCACCTTACATATAAAATAAATACAACGAACTTTGCAGGTAAGAAACGTGCGATTATTATTTCTGTAAAGGTGGACTTGGCCTTTAAAGCCTTACCCCGGGTCCATTTCACTTTAAATCGGTTATTTGGACCACGCTGACCCAAACGGCCCCCGGCTCTGCATAGTATACGGCCCCGGCTCCAGATCTCAAAGTAGATTTGGTCAGAGAGCTACTCATCCATTCACAGGAAGCTTTGTGTTTTATGACTGAATACAAGGCTTCCTCTGATTGGCTAGGGTGGAGCAGCACTTTGGCAGCATTGAATAGTAAAAGAAATCATTTGTCCAGTCGGGGCTGTCTGTACTGTATACGGCCCCGGGTGCGCACGGTACGCGGCCCCGGGTGCGCACGGTACGCGGCCCCGGCTGCGCACGGTACACGGCCCCGGCTGCGCACGGTACACGGCCCCGGCTGCGCACGGTACACGGCCCCGGCTGCGCACGGTACACGGCCCCGGCTGCGCACGGTACACGGCCCCGGCTGCGCACGGTACACGGCCCCGGCTGCGCACGGTACACGGCCCCGGGTGCGCACGGTATACGGCCCCGGCTGCCGGCAGCAGTACAGGATCTTCCCATCCAGTTCCCAGAACAAAGCCGGCAATGTGCTGCTCATCCATTCACAGGGAATTCCACCCCCATCACAGGCCCAATTCTATTCCCCTTGTACAAGGAAAGTACTTACCTCTTCTGAAGTCGCTCCGGTCACATGATCTCCCCAGCGGCCGGCTTCAGAGTAGAGGAGAGATCACCAACGACGTCTGCAGAGCCGGAGCGATGATGTCACCCCCAGACTTACCATGATTTGGGGGGGGGGGTGCAGGTCAGTTTCTGAATTACCTTCTACTTGGGTGCAAATGTGAGCGCTGGCGGTGACCACGGCCCGGCCTTTTCTACAATGTATGTCAGTTAGGGGGGGCCACCAAAACACATCGGCCGAAAATAGCCCCATCGGCCAATAGGAAAGGTTTAGCCGAGGGGACTGTGTGTACTGTAGATGGGGGGGGGGGGGAGGGGGCAGAGAAAGGCAGGAGAGGAGTAGTGCATACAGAGAGGCTCCCTCATTGGCTGTCACTATAGGTCGTCCCCCCCCCCCCGCTAAAAGAAACAATGTTTCCTTTA
This sequence comes from Staurois parvus, assembly GCF_062004578.1. Lineage (NCBI taxonomy): Eukaryota > Metazoa > Chordata > Amphibia > Anura > Ranidae > Staurois > Staurois parvus. Next base: position 87,579 of record NW_028321010.1, read on the forward strand.
GCTCCATGGAAAGTGACAGCTAATTCTGTAAGCTATAGTGAAGAGAAAAAAAAGCCGGCAACTGCATTTAAAAACCGGCGCTGACTTAAAGTGACAGCCAATGAGGCAGCCTATGTGATAGCAAAAAAAATCAGAAGTTTAAAAAAAAAATATGCATGAAAGTAGAAAACAAAAATAAAAATGTGAGCTCCCCCCCCCCCCACATACGCAGACATTTTGGTTTTCGGCCACATGCATTCAGAATTTTCAGTATCGGTTTCGGCACCAGAATTTTCATTTCGGTGCACCACTAATGTCAATGGGCAAAAATACACAGCGGAGGCTCCACGGGGCCACAACAGCGGAGGCTCCAGGGGGCCACAACAAGAAGTGTATTTTGCGCCATGTGCAAGAGCCCTAGAGCCAAAGTTTGACTCTTGGTAAGTTTCCGGGCACATAGGATACAAGTGGTCACCAGGACAGGAAGTGAGGGGACATCTGACCAATAGGGCCACAGGCAGAAATGAGGCTCTAATCCTCCCCCCATTGAATAAAAGGAAGATCTGAATGGACTTTGGCTGTAACCCCCCTGCTGGACCCGGGTGAACATCGTCCAGAGGACTTCCCCGGCGGTTCTGGGTCCGGACTGAACCAATATCTGCAGATACGTACGACATGCCAATCATGAATGGCCGCCGAATACTTAATACAGCCACAAGTCGCGTTCTCGCTCCAATCTGCTCCGTGCGCTCAAAGACGCCAGAGCCGCCCGCAATCATTTCTGAACAAAGGTTTCTGCTCCGGCTTTCACAAGGTTATTACATTTGGCGGAACGGGTTTTTGTTTAATAAAAAAAAAAGTGTCTGAAGGAAGATGAAGTATGGAGCCCGAGGTGTCCAGAGTCTTCGATTCCTCCTCCCAATACGCTCCAGGAAGGCGGGGCAGGGGCGGGCCCCTACAGGCGCCAATAGCGGCTCTTCCTACAGACACCTGCAGATAAATATCAATTCTATTTATGAAAAAACTTCAACAAAAGATGAGAGACTAAGCAACCCCCTTATTATTCCGCAGGGCCGGCCCCTAGAAAAGAGGGGGAGGGGTCAACGGTTTTACCCAAAACCAGACATTCAGAATATGCTGCAATGTGTAGCCGCCTCGGGTCATGATGCGATCGCTCTTCCCATTCCTCCCCCACGCCAATATTTGCATTAAATAGATTTATTTACACATTTATCAGAAAATAAACATTTTCTCTTATAAATTAAAAAGTGTGAAGATTGGAGGAGGACCTGTTCTACCAGACTAGGGGGGTTCCTCCTGTCTAGTACATCCACTTGGAGGGCGTGTCCACGTGACATCATTAGTGATGTCATCCATTACCGATGAAGGATTGGCCAGCCCAGAATGCACGATGGCCACAACTAGCCAATGATGCCATTTTATGTTCTCAGCAGGCAGATTTTACAATTTTCAGCAAAAAAAAAACAAAAAATAAAAATGGCAGCAGCTGAAGGTAAAATACATAATAAAACCCCATCAACAGATCTTGGAATATTCCAGCATTTGTACCCGGGGGAGGGGCAGAAGCAAGCTGGGGAAATCAATAAAAGCCTTTAGATTGTGTGTGGGTTTAGGAACCAGCTTTTCCCCTCCAGGGCGGGGCAGAGAAATGATTGGCTGCTCTTCACAGCTCTTCCAGCCACAAAGCCCACACAGCGAGGAACAATGAGGTGCGCAAAAGCAGCCAATCTGCATTCAGTAGGGTAACCGTGGGAAGACTTGCTGATTGGTTGTAGGGATTTCTACACTACGTTCCTTAATAAGAGATCGACATTTCTGAGGAAAACTAATCGATTGGATGAACTGATATGTGAAGGCATGAAGGTACAAGAAGATCATCTGTAGATACAATTCATAAAGAGGAGATTGGGTTGTCACTCTTCAAACCCATCCCAGCTGCCTGCGCAGAGCTAAACAAGTGGATTCACAGGCTGTATAGCGCCTGCATAAGCTGTGGGGAGAAGAGACGGGGAAAGTTCACTCATCTCTCAGCTCTCCCGGCTTTGTTCGCCGGCGTACAAGGGCACAGAGGCAAGGATTGGAGGCTCCTGCGGAGGGTAGTCAGCGTCAGTTCATGTGGGGAGCCGATCGGTCATCTGTCACCGTTGGCCTCAATCGGATTTCCAGAAAGGGGTTCCTGTTGGGGAAATAAGAGGCAAGTTGTACTTTTACCAACAATATTGTATAAAAACAATAAAAACTTGTCATCCCAAAGGGCCAGCTGACCCAAAAAGTGACATTTCACGTGTAGCTGGAGTCCAGCAGGCTGTGGTCCCTGCTAGCAGCCCTAGAGCCCCAACAGTGGGATCTCCCCATCACACAACCATCACCCGCCATCACTCAACCATCACCCCGCCATCACTCAACCATCACCCCGCCATCACTCAACCATCACCACATCACTCAACCATCACCCCGCCATCACCCCGCCATCACTCAACCATCACCACATCACTCAACCATCACCACATCACTCAACCATCACCACATCACTCAACCATCACCCCGCCATCGCTCAACCATCACCCCGCCATCACTCAACCATCACCACATCACTCAACCATCACCACATCACTCAACCATCACCCCGCCATCGCTCAACCATCACCCCGCCATCGCTCAACCATCACCCCGCCATCGCTCAACCATCACCCCGCCATCACTCAACCATCACCCCGCCATCACTCAACCATCACCCCGCCATCACTCAACCATCACCCCGCCATCACCACATCACTCAACCATCACCCCGCCATCACTCAACCATCACCACATCACTCAACCATCACCCCGCCATCACTCAACCATCACCCCGCCATCACAACATCACTCAACCATCACCACGCCATCACTCAACCATCACCACATCACTCAACCATCACCCTGCCATCACTCAACCATCACCCCGCCATCACTCAACCATCACCACATCACTCAACCATCACCCCGCCATCACTCAACCATCACCACATCACTCAACCATCACCCCGCCATCACTCAACCATCACCCCGCCATCACCACATCACTCAACCATCACCCCGCCATCACTCAACCATCACCCCGCCATCACCACATCACTCAACCATCACCCCGCCATCACTCAACCATCACCCCGCCATCACTCAACCATCACCACATCACTCAACCATCACCCCGCCATCACTCAACCATCACCCCGCCATCACCACATCACTCAACCATCACCCCGCCATCACTCAACCATCACATCACTCAACCATCACCCCGCCATCACTAAACCATCAACCCCGACATCACCCCATCACTCAACCATCACCCCGCCATCACTCAACCATCACCCCGCCATCACTCAACCATCACCCCGCCATCACTTAACCATCACATCACTCAACCATCACCCCGACATCACTCAACCATCAACCCCGCCATCACTCCATCACTCAACCATCACCCCGCCATCACTCCACCATCACCCTATCACTCAACCATCACCCCGCCATCACTCAACCATCACCCCATCACTCAACCATCACCCTGCCCTCACCCCATCACTCAACCATTACCCCGCCATCACTCAACCATCACCCCGCCATCACTCAACCATCACCAGATCACTCAACGATCACCCCGCCATCACTTAACCATCACATCACTCAACCATCACCCCGCCATCACTCAACCATCAAGCCATCACTCAACCATCACCCCATCACTCAACCATCACCCCGCCATCACTCAACCATCACCCATCACTCAACCATCACCCGCCATCACTCAACCATCACCCCGCCATCACTCAACCATCACCCCGCCATCACTCAACCATCACCCCGCCATCACCCCATCACTCAACCATCACCCCGCCATCACTCAACCATCACTCAACCATCATCCCGCCATCACTCAACCATCACCCTGCCCTCACCCCATCACTCAACCATCACCAGATCACTCAACCATCACCCCACCATCACCCAACCATCACTCAACCATCACCCCGCCATCACTCAACCATCACCCCGCCATCACCCCATCACTCAACCATCACCCCGCCATCACTCAACCATCACTCAACCATCATCCCGCCATCACTCAACCATCACCCCGTCATCACTCAACCATCACTCAACCATCATCCCGCCATCACTCAACCATCACCCTGCCCTCACCCCATCACTCAACCATCACCAGATCACTCAACCATCACCCCACCATCACCCAACCATCACCAGATCACTCAACCATCACCCCGCCATCACTCAACCATCACCCCGCCATCACCCAACCATCACCAGATCACTCAACCATCACCCCACCATCACCCAACCATCACCAGATCACTCAACCATCACCCCACCATCACCCAACCATCACCAGATCACTCAACCATCACCCCGCCATCACTCAACCATCACCCCGCCATCACTCAACCATCACCAGATCACTCAACGATCACCCCGCCATCACTTAACCATCACATCACTCAACCATCACCCTGCCATCACTCAACCATCAAGCCATCACTCAACCATCACCCCGCCATCACTCAACCATCACCCCATCACTCAACCATCACCCCATCACCACCATCACCCCGCCATCACTCACCATCACCCCGCCATCACCCCATCACTCAACCATCACCCCACCATCACTCAACCATCACCCCATCACTCAACCATCACCCCGCCCTCACCCCATCACTCAACCATCACCAGATCACTCAACCATCACCCCACCATCACCCAACCATCACCAGGTCACTCAACCATCACCCCGCCATCACTCAACCATCACCCCATCACTCAACCATCATCAGATCACTCAACCATCACCCCACCATCACCCAACCATCACCAGGTCACTCAACCATCACCCCGCCATCACTCAACCATCACCCCGCCATCACTCAACCATCACCCCATCACTCAACCATCACCCCATCACTCAACCATCACCCCCCCATCACTCAACCATCACCCCCCCATCACTCAACCATCACCCCCCCATCACTCAGCCATCACTCCACCAGCCACAAGAAGGGTGCTCCAGCTTGGTGTGATGCGACTTCTATCATATCAAATACATTCCGTTCTTACCGCCACAGAGGCTCTAAAGCCACGGAACAGAGAAAAGTGCGGGGTATGGGAACACGGGGACAAGGACCGCTATGCTGGCCACTGGCGGTGCTCAAGACAGATTTATTTCCTTCCATAATAGAGTGACGACTGGCGGAGGGGGGGGGGGGTAAAATGGGCTCCCAAGTGCCACGTCCTAACACAACTAATGTAGTTTAACCAAAGAAAAAGAGGCCAGAAAACGTAGCTTAGAGGCACGGCAACAATATTCATTAACATCAGTCCTTTGGATACATACCCGTGTCCTGGTAAAGGTGTCAGAGAACATGAATCCGGTGTCACTGATCACAATTACTCAACATGTTTCGGCTGCAAATTCTGAAGGTAATCGTTTCTCCAGCCGTCCTACAATACCGAGTTGGTCAGATTGGTTATTTGCCCCGTGATCTAGCTATGCTCGTGGGGGTGGGGCAAGTACTGGGACCTCCGGCTCATTTGGTGCACACTGAGGGCTGGGCAGGGCAGAGCACAGTATACGTGATTTGGGTCATACCATCTTCTACATTTTGCTTCAAATTCCTTTATAATTAGTCTGTCATGGAGACCGAGCAGTCCAACAAAAGTGACAGCGATGGGAAAGGGGGACAAACCACAAAAGTGACAGGAAAGGGGGACACAACCATAAAAGTGACAGGAAAGGGGGACACAACCATAAAAGTGACAGCGACGGGAAAAGGGGACAAACCATAAAAGTGACGGCGAAAGGAAAAGGGGACAAAACCATAAAAGTGACAGCGACAGGAAAGGGGGACAAACCATAAAAGTGACGGCGATAGGAAAGGGGGACAAACCATAAAAGTGACGGCGACAGGAAAAGGGGACAAACCATAAAAGTGACAGCGATAGGAAAGGGGGACAAACCATAAAAGTGACGGCGACAGGAAAAGCGGACAAACCATAAAAGTGACGGCGACAGGAAAAGGGGACAAACCATAAAAGTGACGGCGACAGGAAAAGGGGACAAACCATAAAAGTGACAGCGATGGGAAAGGGGGACAAACCATAAAAGTGACGGCGACAGGAAAAGGGGACAAACCATAAAAGTGACAGCGATAGGAAAGGGGGACAAACCATAAAAGTGACGGCGATGGGAAAGGGGGACAAACCATAAAAGTATCAGCGATGGGAAAGGGGGACAAACCATAAAAGTGACGGCGACAGGAAAAGGGGACAAACCATAAAAGTGACAGCGATAGGAAAGGGGGACAAACCATAAAAGTGACGGCGACAGGAAAAGGGGACAAACCATAAAAGTGACGGCGACAGGAAAAGGGGACAAACCATAAAAGTGACAGCGATGGGAAAGGGGGACAAACCATAAAAGTGACAGCGATGGGAAAAGGGGACAAACCATAAAAGTGACGGCGACAGGAAAAGGGGACAAAACCACAAAAGTGTCAGCGACAGGAAAAGGGGACAAAACCACAAAAGTGTCAGCGACGGGAAAAGGGGACAAACCATAAAAGTGACAGCGACAGGAAAAGGGGACAAACCATAAAAGTGACGGCGACAGGAAAAGGGGACAAACCATAAAAGTGACGGCGACAGGAAAAGGGGACAAACCATAAAAGTGACAGCGATGGGAAAAGGGGACAAACCATAAAAGTGACAGCGACAGGAAAAGGGGACAAAACCATAAAAGTGACGATGATGGGAAAGGGGGACAAACCATAAAAGTGACGATGATGGGAAAGGGGGACAAAACCATAAAAGTGACGATGATGGGAAAGGGGGACAAAACCATAAAAGTGACGGCAACAGGAAAAGGGGACAAACCATAAAAGTGTCAGCGACAGGAAAAGGGGACAAAACCACAAAAGTGTCAGCGACAGGAAAAGGGGGACAAAACCATAAAAGTGACAGCGATGGGAAAGGGGGACAAACCATAAAAGTGACGATGATGGGAAAGGGGGACAAACCATAAAAGTGACGGCGACAGGAAAAGGGGACAAACCATAAAAGTGACGGCGACAGGAAAAGGGGACAAACCATAAAAGTGACAGCGACAGGAAAAGGGGACAAAACCACAAAAGTGTCAGCGACAGGAAAAGGGGGACAAACCATAAAAGTGACAGCGATGGGAAAGGGGGACAAACCATAAAAGTGACGATGATGGGAAAGGGGGACAAACCATAAAAGTGACGGCGACAGGAAAAGGGGACAAACCATAAAAGTGACGGCGACAGGAAAAGGGGACAAAACCACAAAAGTGTCAGCGACAGGAAAAGGGGACAAACCATAAAAGTGACAGCGACAGGAAAAGGGGACAAAACCACAAAAGTGTCAGCGACAGGAAAAGGGGGACAAACCATAAAAGTGACAGCGATGGGAAAGGGGGACAAACCATAAAAGTGACGGCGACAGGAAAAGGGGACAAACCATAAAAGTGTCAGCGACAGGAAAAGGGGACAAAACCACAAAAGTGTCAGCGACAGGAAAAGGGACAAACCATAAAAGTGACGGCGATGGGAAAGGGGGACAAACCATAAAAGTGTCAGCGATGGGAAAGGGGGACAAACCATAAAAGTGACGGCGATGGGAAAGGGGGACAAACCATAAAAGTGACGGCGACAGGAAAAACAGACAAACCATAAAAGTGACGGCGACAGGAAAAGGGGACAAACCATAAAAGTGACGGTGACAGGAAAAGGGGACAAACCATAAAAGTGTCAGCGACAGGAAAAGGGACAAAACCATAAGACTGGGGGGGTGCAGAAGGCAACATTTCAAAACATATACACCAGGTCATAAACGTGATGGTTGTAGCACCCCCCGGAGGAGTTCTATGGTTTGGTCCATCCACCACCTCTGTCATTCTGGTTGGGTCTGCAGCGAAATATGGAGGAGAGTATAAAAGGACGGCCTGCGATAAACGCACAGAAGAAGTTGCAGCATTCCAGGGATTACCTGAACAGGTTAGAACAATATTTTTGCAGCGGCCCTTCCTTGTGTGGACGGGAGGATGGGGTCGATCTATATCACATGTACTTCCAGTGAGGTGGGTGGAAGCGCCATGGACGGACCTACCTGGACTTGGCATGTTCCCCATGGCAGCCACTTTCAGATTACAAGTCTAGTTCAGCAGAAGCAGAAAGATGAGCTTCAGCTATCAGCAGGACTTCCATAAGGACCATCAACCAATCAGAATCACTATGGGGAAGCTCTAGATGGAACATCTGTAATGTGTTCGACCACAAAATCCCCAACAGTGCAACCTCAGAAATCCTCCCACAGGGGCAGTTATTGTAGGAAACCAGAAGACTCAGAAATCCATATATTGTGGGTTGCAGATCGATCGCTCATTGATTGGATGCGATCTAGCATGCTGGAGTACATGTGAGTGAACACGCAACAAGGTCCGCAGGGGACACATCAGGTTGCACAAGCAGACGGTTTGGTATATTTTTTCCCTTAAATTTCTGCACTCATAAGAACGGAGTGAAGCGAGCGATTAGCAGAACGACTTATGTGCCCACACAACGCATGTCTATATTTACACTTCACACCTCAGCCCCAAGGCATGCGCCTCCAGGCCTCCGCTCAGCCCAAGGCATGCGCCTCCAGGCCTCCGCTCAGCCCAACGCATGCACCTCCAGGCCTCCGCTCAGCCCAAGGCATGCGCCTCCAGGCCTCCGCTCAGCCCAAGGCATGCGCCTCCAGGCCTCCGCTCAGCCCAAGGCATGCGCCTCCAGGCCTCCGCTCAGCCCAAGGCATGCGCCTCCAGGCCTCCGCTCAGCCCAAGGCATGCGCCTCCAGGCCTCCGCTCAGCCCAAGGCATGCGCCTCCAGGCCTCCGCTCAGCCCGAACACACGCACCTCCAAGCCTCCGCTCAGCCCCAAGGCATGCACCTCCAGGCCTCCGCTCAGCCCAAGGCATGCACCTCCAGACCTCCGCTCAGCCCAAGGCATGCACCTCCAGGCCTCCGCTCAGCCCAAGGCATGCACCTCCAGGCCTCCGCTCAGCCCGAACACACGCACCTCCAAGCCTCCGCTCAGCCCCAAGGCATGCACCTCCAGGCCTCCGCTCAGCCCCATGGCATGCATCTCCAGGCCTCCGCTCAGCCCCAAAGCATGCACCCTCAGATCTCCGCTCAGCCCCAACGCATGCACCCTAAGGCCTCCACTCAGCCTCAACGCATGCACCCTCAGGCCTCTGCTCAGCCCCAACGCATGCACCCTTAGGCCTCTGCTCAGCCCCAACGCACGCACCCTCAGGCCTCTGCTCAGCCCCAACGCACGCACCCTCAGGCCTCTGCTCAGCCCCAACGCACGCACCCTCAGGCCTCTGCTCAGCCCCAACGCACGCACCCTCAGGCCTCCGCACGAAGATTACTTTTGGATGTCTGGACTGAATCCTCTGGGAATGTTTTTGCAGCCATAAGCACTCTTACAGCCCCTGGACCTGGACCAGCAGGGTAGTCCCATGAATGCAGGATGGAACTCATTGCTTAAATATAGACGCTTCAAGATCGGCGGACTACTGTAGATCAGATGGTAATAGGGGTCTCAGGCACACTTGGAGATGGAAGCCCCATTGAGTCAGCATTAGACTCTGCAGTGGATGGTCCCGGGGTGCGTTCACAGTCTCTGAAAGGCACCTTCAGTGGATATCAAAAATCACCCCTAGAAGCAGTAGAGGATGGGAAGGACTTACCTGTTGCAGGACTGTCCTCTGAACATAGTGTTGCACTATGACGTCACATCCCAAAGTAAGGCAAGGCCCTGCTTACTCACAAACCAAAATGGCTGGTGCTGATGAGAGCTGTAGGTGTTGAAGTTACAACAGGTGGGTATTGGAACGAGACTAAACGATCCACAAGGTGCTTCGGGAGCAGGGCAGCAGCAGGATGGAGATTCCTATAGGCCGAATGGCAGGAGAAAGCACAGAATAGATGCATGCCCACCTAGTAAGGGACGTCAGTGCTAGTTCCCTATTCCTGCAGTAATACGGCGGTGCTGGGAATTTCCAAATGGATCCAAACGGTACCAGCCGTGAGGTAGATCCTGATGCTTCAGCCCAACTGGCCTTACTAATTACATGAGCCTTCAGAGTCTGGGTCACACCAGAGGTTGTCACCACTGGAGAGCCAACAATACACCAAAGTCTGGAAAGTGGCACAATGCAGAGTCCAGCGCCTAAAGGTCCCATTCCAGGCTGTACCCATGACCTTTGCTCCAGTGGGGTCCATGTTTGGCCTCTGAATCTATCGCCAAGGATATGCAAGTCTGGATGTCTGCTGTCTGGAGACAAGTGTAAGCAGCATTTTAGAAGTCCCCAAAGACTGGCGTATCAAGTATCTGGGCCCAAGGAAAAAAAATTAAAATACATAAATAAATAAAATGGAAAGAAAAAAGAAAATTCCAGCAGAGCTGAGGAAAATGCATCCAACCTCCGAGGGCAACAGCAAGAAACTGAAGCGTGACAGATGGAGGTGGGGTAACCTTGGGAGGGGGTAATGTGGGGCTTAACATTTTTTAGTTTTCCAGTGCCCTCACCTCCTGTTGGCAGCAGTATGATCCAATTGTTGAAGAATTCCTAACATTCCTGTGTCCCTCAATGGATAATAAAGACAACTGCAACTCAGCAAGTCTATGGATAGGTATATTGGAGCTGCCACTAGGCACGGCGTGGGGGGGGGGGGGGGGGGGGTCATCACTTCAGACTGTTTCAGTACAAAGCCACCAACCTAAAGAAAAATTGAAGGACGGGAGGCTTTTTTGGACTTCACTGGCTACCTGCTTGTTTCTGGTTAATCACTCACCAGGAAACTAGGCCGGGTCAGGGCAGCCTTGGAATGAATACATCTAAAAATCAGGCCAGCATCAGCAGCTCCCATATTTCTGTCCCTGAGGGTTCCTTTTATATCTCCAGTCTAGAAGTGTCCAGTACAGATCTTCAAGTAACTTGAAGCAAAACGTTTCTTACTTGTAGACATTGTGGAGGAAAAGGACATCCTTTGTCAGGTGGTGCTTCCCTCACTTCCTTTCACTGTCACCAAGTGCAGGTGATGGTGAGGGAACTTCTTCATTGGGGGTGGAAGCCAAAATAAAATCCTGAAGTCACATTCTGAATCCATCAATGGAGCTCCATTACAAAGGGAGTTCTGTCTGCACCCTTCAACCTGGTAAAAGCTACAACCACAGCAAGCCAAGGTCTGTACTGAACGCTTCCAGGGTGGGGAGAGCTTCCAGGATGGGGAGAGCTTCCAGGATGGGGAGAGCTTCCAGGATGGGGAGAGCTTCCAGGATGGGGAGAGCTTCAGGGTGGATAGAGCTTCCAGGGTGGGGAGAACTTCCAGAATGGGGAGAGCTTCCAGGGTGTATAGAGCTTTCAGGGTGGGGAGAGCTTCCAGGGTGGGGAGAGCTTCCAGGGTGGGGAGAGCTTCAGGGTGGATAGAGCTTCCAGGATGGGGAGAGCTTCCAGGGTGGAGAGAGCTTTCAGGGTGGGGAGAGCTTCCAGGGTGGGGAGAGCTTCCAGGGTGGGGAGAGCTTCCAGGATGGGGAGAGCTTCCAGGGTGGATAGAGCTTCCAGGGTGGGGAGAGCTTCCAGGGTGGGGAGAGCTTCCAGGGTGGGGAGAGCTTTCAGGATGGGGAAACTTCCAGGGTGGGGAGAGCTTCCAGGGTGGATAGAGCTTCCAGGGTGGGGAGAGCTTCAGGATGGGGAGAGCTTTCAGGATGGGGAGAGCTTCAGGATGGGGAGAGCTTACAGGATGGGGAGAGCTTCCAGGGTGGATAGAGCTTACAGGGTGGATAGAGCTTCCAGGGTGGGGAGAGCTTACAGGATGGGGAAAGCTTACAGGATGGGGAAAGCTTACAGGATGGGGAAAGCTTTCAGGGTGGGGAGAGTTTCCAGGGTGGGGAGAGCTTCCAGGGGGTGGAGAGCTTCAGGATGGGGAGAGCTTCCAGGGTGGGGAAAGCTTCCAGGGTGGGGAAAGCTTCCAGGGTGGATAGAGCTTACAGGATGGGGAAAGCTTTCAGGGTGGGGAGAGTTTCCAGGGTGGGGAGAGCTTTCAGGGTGGGGAGAGCTTTCAGGATGGGGAGAGCATTCAGGATGGGGAGAGCTTCCAGGATGGGGAGAGCTTCCAGGGTGGGGAGAGCTTCCAGGGTGGGGAGAGCTTCCAGGGTGGGGAGAGCTTCCAGGGTGGGGAGAGCTTTCAGGGTGGGGAGAGCTTTCAGGGTGGGGAGAGCTTCCAGGGTGGGGAGAGCTTCCAGGGTGGGGAGAGCTTCCAAGGTGGGGAGAGCTTCCAAGGTGGGGAGAGCTTCCAGGGTGGGGAGAGCTTCCAAGGTGGGGAGAGCTTCCAGGGTGGGGAAAGCTTCCAGGGTGGGGAGAGCTTCCAGGGTGGGGAAAGCTTTCAGGGTGGGGAGAGCTTCCAGGGTGGGGAAAGCTTTCAGGGTGGGGAGAGCTTCCAGGGTGGGGAGAGCTTCCAAGGTGGGGAAAGCTTCCAAGGTGGGGAGAGCTTCCAAGGTGGGGAGAGCTTCAACACAGCTTCTCGATTTGTAAACATTTTTTGACTCTGATCCCAGACAGGGTTTTACGGTCCGAGGACAATCACATGTATGAGGCTTTACTAAGAAAATCTTCTTGTGTGCAACTACCTTAAAGGGCAACACCACAAAAGTAGGACTGTCTATAGTGGAAGGAGGTCCCTGCTGTCTAGTATTTCAGTGGTGAGGACACGCCTCGGTCCATGAAAGGTTGGGGAAGGGGAAGATAGGCAGTCCCCAGGAAATGATGCATTTTACAACGTTGTCACGTGTTCCCAAACGGTCCTCCAACGGCCTACACTGCCGGCGTCTGGTCAGTAGGTTTGGCTTTTCTCCAGAGGCCAACCAGCCCGAGAGATCTCCACAGAAGACCTGAAGGTCACAGTGGCCCCGCTAAAACAAAGGGCAATGGCACCACGGCTCCGACGCCAGCACTAGGGGGTCAGTAGCATGTATTGCAGAAATGTATATGTATGGAACCCCAACAAACATACAATACAGCATGAAATGCCGGCACCTCAGGGCACCACAAGATGCAGAACTAAACCATCCATGTGTCCTGCAGGTACATTCCTCTGTAGACCACCAGACCATTAAAATGTGAATGGGCCCCAAAGGGGGAGGAGCCTTTCATGCAGTTTTCACCAGTCACTGGATATTAAATATATGATATGTAGACACAACGTGTAGAGAGGTATCGGGGTAAGTGGTCAACACAAGAGTTCATCATGAGGCAGAAAATGATATCAGAGCTGTGATGACCATTGAGAACGTATTCCTGCGAATGATCAGCTTCTGGGATCAGTCCACCAAACGTGGTTCCATTACAGGTGCAGTCTGGGGAGCCAGTGCAGCCTTGTGCCATAATACCTGACCCTGACCACCTATGAGAGGGACTCCCATCATCCCTGTGCTGAGTTCCTGGGTCTGTACGCCTGCTGTGCCCATTATGAGGGGTTCCCCCCATCCCTGTGCCGAGTTCCCGGGTCTGTACACCCGCTGTGCCCATTATGAGGAGTTCCCACCATCCCTGTGCCGAGTTCCCGGGTCTGTACACCCGCTGTGCCCATTATGAGGAGTTCCCACCATCCCTGTGCCGAGTTCCCGGGTCTGTACACCCGCTGTGCCCATTATGAGGGGTTCCCACCATCCCTGTGCCGAGTTCCCGGGTCTGTACACCCGCTGTGCCCATTATGAGGGGTTCCCACCATCCCTGTGCCAAGTTCCCGGGTCTGTACACCAGCTGTGCCCATTATGAGGGGTTCCCACCATCCCTGTGCCGAGTTCCCAGGTCTGTACACCCGCTGTGCCCATTATGAGGGGTTCCCACCATCCCTGTGCCGAGTTCCCAGGTCTGTACACCCGCTGTGCCCATTATTAGGGGTTCCCACCATCCTTGTGCCGGGTTCCCGGGTCTGTAATCCTTCAAACACACAGCCACATGGTAAGAAATGCTTCCTGCGCAGTAGAGGAGGATGGTGTCGGTGTCAAGTAAAACACATTACATTCATTAAATAAATGACAATAAATTCAGCCAATACAAGAAAACAGGAAACGTAAAGATTGAAGACAGGTGAGGAAGAGCCGGAGACCCGGCGTGATGCCAGACACGGAGCCACCATCCGTCCTCAGAATGGAGAGTACTGACGGGTCCATGGGATCATGGTGGGGGGGGACCAGCAGCACAGCAGTTAGTCAGCCATTTTGTTGTAGACAAGGACCAGAGAGGAGGGTGAGGTGTTAGTGTGACAGCTCTTGCCCAAGAAAAGATAAAGCAGCAAAAAAGACGCCCCCAGAGGTGGGATGATAGCATTGCGGTGAGTGTTCTGTGCTCCGCTATTACCTTCGCAGGACATCATCATACTGCAGGTATACGGGGGGGAGGAATACCTGCGCAGGACATCATCATACTGCAGGTATACGGGGGGGAGGAATACCTGCGCAGGACATCATCATACTGCAGGTATACGGGGGGGGGGGGATACCTGCGCAGGACATCATACTGCAGGTATACGGGGGGGAGGAATACCTGCGCAGGACATCGTCATACTGCAGGTATACGGGGGGGGGAGGAATACCTGCGCAGGACATCGTCATACTGCAGGTATACGGGGGGGGGGGGGATACCTGCGCAGGACATCATACTGCAGGTATACGGGGGGGAGGAATACCTGCGCAGGACATCGTCATACTGCAGGTATACGGGGGGGGAGGAATACCTGCGCAGGACATCGTCATACTGCAGGTATACGGGGGGGAGGAATACCTTCGCAGGACATCATACTGCAGGTATACGGGGGGGAGGAATACCTGCGCAGGACATCATACTGCAGGTATACGGGGGGGGAGGAATACCTGCGCAGGACATCATACTGCAGGTATACGGGGGGGGAGGAATACCTGCGCAGGACATCGTCATACTGCAGGTATACGGGGGGGGAGGAATACCTGCGCAGGACATCGTCATACTGCAGGTATACGGGGGGGAGGAATACCTTCGCAGGACATCATACTGCAGGTATACGGGGGGGAGGAATACCTGCGCAGGACATCATACTGCAGGTATACGGGGGGGGAGGAATACCTGCGCAGGACATCATACTGCAGGTATACGGGGGGGAGGAATACCTGCGCAGGACATCATCATACTGCAGGTATACGGGGGGGGGGAATACCTGTGCAGGACATCATACTGCAGGTATACGGGGGGGGGGGAATACCTGTGCAGGACATCATACTGCAGGTATACGGGGGGGGGGGGAATACCTGTGCAGGACATCATACTGCAGGTATACGGGGGGGGAGGAATACCTGCGCAGGACATCATACTGCAGGTATACGGGGGGGAGGAATACCTGCGCAGGACATCATACTGCAGGTATACGGGGGGGAGGAATACCTGCGCAGGACATCATCATACTGCAGGTATACGGGGGGGGGGAATACCTGTGCAGGACATCATACTGCAGGTATACGGGGGGGGAGGAATACCTGCGCAGGACATCATACTGCAGGTATACGGGGGGTGTATACATAGCGACTCATCACCTCCATCAGTCCTGTCGGAGTATCAGGCGATGGTTTCTGCTGGTGGAATGTTAATAAAAGAGAGAAGATGACATTGTGAGCAGACGGGGCCCAGATCCCGGAGATTCCTGGCGGCTAAAAGACAGATTCTCCAGTTGAGTTGAAATGATTCTTTTTGCCATTTCCGTGCCGAATCTCTCAGTGAGCTGCGGAGATTCCGCTCTTTGCTGATCGATGTTCTTATATTTACTCATTTCTGTTATATTTACTCATTTCTGTTATATTTATTCATTTCTGTTATATTTACTCATTTCTGTTATATTCACTCATTTTTGTTATATTTACTCATTTTTGTTATATTTACTCATTTCTGTTATTTCTCATTTCTGTTATTTCTCATTTCTGTTATTTCTCATTTCTGTTATTTCTCATTTCTGTTATTTCTCATTTCTGTTATATTCATTCATTTTTGTTATATTTACTCATTTCTGTTATTTCTCATGTGTCGGGGAGTTTGTATTCTCCACGTTTTGTGCAGATAAGCTTTTCTTATGTGCAGACTCCTCTCATTGCGCAGCTTTTGTATAATATATATATATAGACGCACCTCTGTATACAAACGCCTCAGTTAATGGAAATTTCGGTTTATAAAAAAAAATCCACTGAAAATAACGCCTCTGTTTACGAATTTATTTCACAATACGAGCAGAGTAATTGGTTTTCGATGCATTTATGAATTGTTTGTTAATCACGTCCCTGGACAGTATTTATGCTTTTAATGTGTACTTTATAAAGAGTTTTGAACAGACGAGACTTTTTTTTTTTTTTTACTTTTTTCTGACCTCCGGAACGGATTAATTGGTTTCCAATGCATTCCTATAGGAAACCGCGTTTCAGTTTACA